>NW_020837952.1:63450167-63548318 GCF_003676395.1 Aethalodelphis obliquidens | reverse complement strand
GGCTCACGGGCCCAGCCGCTCCGTGGCATGTGGGCTCTTCCCGGACCAGGGCACGAACCCGCGTCCCCTGCGTCGGCAGGCGGACTCTCAACCACTGCGCCACCAGGGAAGCCCTAGGCCCTTACTTTTGACCGCAGCCATGTTGCAGAAGATTTTACACTTCGTAAGTATATAGGTAGGAAATTACCATACTTTAACATAATGTCTACACCAGGCAGAATTCTAAGATGGCCCCCAAGATTCCTGCCCCCACTACTGTGCAGGCCGTCGGAATAATCTCTTCCCCTTCTGTGTGTGTGTGCCAGGGGAGCGGCTGAATATTATGGGATGTCCCTCCAGTGATTAGTTTCTAACCAGTTGACTTTGAGTTAATCAAAGGGAGATGACCTGGTGGGCCTGGCCTAATCAAGTGAGCCCCTTAGCAGAAGGTAGAGAGTCAGACTGTGCAGGAAGGAAGCCGGCGGCCATGCTGTGTGCTGCCTATGAGGGGACAGAGGCCTGGGGCCATGACCTGAGGGGGGCCTCGCTGCTGAGAGCAAACCCTGGCCAATAGCCAGCAAGAAATCAGGGACCCAAGTTCTATAATCACAAGGAGCTGAATTCTGCCAGTCCCTGAATGGGCCTGGAAGAGGATCCCGGGCTCCAGGTGGGCCACAGCCTGCCGACACCTCGATTTCAGCCTCGTGAGACCCCAGTGGAGTTCGTGGCCTTGTCGTGGCTTAGAAAGTCGTGGCTAGTAAAGGTGTGCTGATTAAATCACTGTGTTTGTGGAGGTCTGTTCCACAGCATGGAAAACTAGGATAATGTCTGTGTAACAAGGTGACCTGCTTCGACAGTATGTGTTTAGGAGATGCGTGTGCGTGTTTATTGAATTTGATTTTTCAAAACATAAATATTAAAATAATCCTCTATTACAAGGTATCAACTCATATAGATATATGCATATTTATATATACCCGCTCTTTTTGCTTAATTTTGAAAGTATAGGTGATTTTTCACTTTAAAGGGAATGCATAATCGTTGAAGGAAAATTGGAAGGTATAGAAATACAGGAAGAAGACAACGTTTCCCTAATTCAATCAATGTTACAGTTAACATTTGAGTAATGTTTGATGTTTACCTTCCGCATAAAGAAAATGATACTATTTTGGTCCATTTACAGTCTATTATCTCTTTTTTCAAATTGAAGTATGTTTTTGCACCCAGTGTTTATAGCAGCACTGTTCACAATAGCCAGGACGTGGAAGCAACCTAAGTGTCCATCAACAGAGGAGCGGATAAAGAAGATGTGGTACATATATACAGTGGAATACTACTCAGAGGTAAAAAAGAATGAAATAATGCCATTTGAGCAACATGGATGGACTTAGAGATGATCATACTAAGTGAAGTAAGCCAGACAGAGAAGGACAAATATTACAGGATATCACTTATATGCGGAATCTAAAAAATTGATACAAATGAACTTACAAAACAGAAATAGAGTCACGGACATTAAAAACAAACTTATGGGGATTCCCTGGCGGCGCAGTTGTTGAGGGTCCGCCTGCCGATGCAGGGGACACGGGTTCGTGCCCCGGTCCGGGAAGATCCCACATGCCGCGGGGCGGCTGAGCCCGTGAGCCATGGCCGCTGAGCCTGCGTGTCTGGAGCCTGTGCTCCGCAACGGGAGAGGCCACAACAGTGAGAGGCCCGCGTAGCACACACACAAAAAAAAAAACAAAAAAAACAAACAAACTTATGGTTACCAAAAGCGAAAGAGGAGGATTAATTAGGAGTTTGGGATCAACATACACACACTATATATAAAATAGTTAAACAACGAGGACCTATGATTAGCACAGGGAACGATATTCAACATTTCGTAATACCCTATAACGGAAAAGAATCTGAAAAAGAATACACACACACACACACACACACGTATACGTATAAATCAATCACTTTGCTGTACACCTGAAGCTGACGCACTGTACATCAACTACACTTCAATAAAAAAATCATAAGGTAAAATAATAATCGAAATATGTTTTCAATGCAGTAAAATACACGAGCTAGAGGCGTCCACTGTGACGAGCTTCCGCTACGCGTACGCCTGGTAAGCCCCACCTGGACTGGTGCCTCTGTTCTGCCTTCCTTCACTCACCTGATGCATCTGAGACCCGTCCGTCTGCCTGGAGCGAGCCAGCTAGGAACCCACCAGCTTTCTTATCTGTGGTCCTGTTCATAGACTGTTGGAACGTTTCTGGCTTTTGAGGTTTATAAACAGAGGCTGCTGTGAGTGTTTGTGAGAAACACACACTCACCTCGCACGGCCCAGCCCCGAGAGAGGGGTTGTGGGTAAAATCGCTGACAGTGCCGGGTGCTGGCAATGGTCCAGGGCCACTGGGGCTCTCAGACATTGCCGGTTCCACCATCCTGGCATTTAAAAAATAAACCTGCATTTACCATATGATCCAGTAGTAAAGAACTTTATTGGGACTGTGCTCGACTTTATTGGGACATGTCATCAGCTTCTCATCACGGTCGTCCTGTGCTTCTCCCCCAGGTGTAGGCCGTCCCCACCCTCCACATCCTTGTCTACACTTGGCATCTCCTGTCGTGTCATTGGAGCCATTCTCGTGGGTGGGTCGTTGTAGTTCATGATTTTAATGTTAGTTTTTCTAATTTGTATTAATTCTAAGTGCCTGGCTGTATGCTCCTCTGTTATGTGGACATCTTCCTTTGTGAAGAGCTTGTAAGGCCTTTTGTCTGTACTTTTAAATGGACTGTCTTCTCTGACAGAGGTGCAGAAGTCCTTTATATGGTCTGAGCATGTTTCTTTCATCGGGTACATACTGAAAATCTGCCCAGAGTCTGTGGGAGACTGCTCACTTTTTTATTGTGAGGAACAGAGTTCTTTTTTAAAAATAAAGGACAATTTATCCACTAAAAAAACCTTGCATAATCACGTTACCTACAAATAAAGATACTTTCACTTCCTTACTTTCAATTTCTATGTAGTTTTTTTCTTCCTTCCACTGTTGAGGATGTCCAGGACACAGAATTTTAGTGTCCTGTTTAAGAAATTGTTGCCTACCCCAAGTTCATGAAAATACCCTATTAAGTTTTCTTCGGAAAGTTGTATAGTGTTTGCTTTTACGTTTAGGAAAACGGTCGTTTAAATCAACTGTGTGAGGTAGAAACGGAGATTCGTTCTCTTCAAAGGGATCACATCACGTTCCCTTCCTCTTCTGGTGACCTTGGCGTTTTGTCTACATCAAGTGACCGCACACCTGTGATCCATTCCGGGCCCTTCCTCTTCCGTTTGTCGACATTACCTGGTGCCGACAGCACAGCGTGTTTACAGAAAGTCCTGGAATTTGGGGGTCTGCCCCTCAAAGGGGGTCTTGGTGCCTCTATCCTTTGATCTGCTTTATCGATTTTAACATCAGTTTGGACATCGTGACAAGAAACTACAGTGGAGTTTGAAATGGACTTTCAGTGAGTCTATAGATCAAGGTGAGGGGAACTGGCAATACTGAACCTCAGTCCACGAGTGTGATACGTCTTCACATCTATCTAGACCCTCTCTAACTTCTCTCAGCCATGGTTTGTGGTTTTCAGTGCAGATGTCATGTACATCTGTCATTAAGTATTCAATTTGTCGATGCTATTATAAATGGCATTTAAAAAATTCATTGCTTAATTGTTACTAGTATATGGAAATATTGTATCGACCCTGCTAAATTTGCTAATGAATTCTAATGATTTGTTTATAGATTCCTTCAGATTTTCCTCATACATAATCACGTTACCTACAAGTAAAGATATTTTCACTTCCTTACTTTCAGTTTCTATGTATTTTTTTTTTACTTGCAATGTTGAGGATCTCTAGGACAATATTTTTATTATTATTGTTATTTTCAATTTATTTCATTGAAGTATAGTTGATTTACAGTGCTGTGTTAACTTCAGCACAGTGATGAATATTGAACAATATTGAATGTTGTTCCCTGTGCTATGTAGTAGGACCTTGTTGTTTATCCATTCTCTATATAATAGGACAGTGTTTACACATAAGTGGTGATGGTGGAATATCACGCCTCCTGCCTGCTTTTAGGGGGAAGCCTTCAATATTTGGTCAGTATGTATAATCTCTGCCATTGGTTTTCTGGTAGCTGTGCTTTGTGATTTTTTGTGATATTAAAGAACTTCTTTCTATTCCTAGTTTGCTCTAAGTTTTTGTCATCTATAGACTGAATTTCATTGAACAAGTTTTTATGAAATATTAGGACAATCATTGGTTTTCTTTTTTATTCTGTTAAGGTGGTGAATTACATTGGTTGATTTTTAAAATACTAAACTAATCTTTCATTCCTGGGATAAGATTAACTTGGCTAAAATATATTATTATTTTTACATATCTCTGATCTTGAAGACTTTAGTCTTCCACAGTGCCACCCTCTGCAGGCATGAGCCACAGCCCTGCGCGCCTGCAAGGACGGGAGATTGGGGTCTCCCTTCTACACAGAGGGAAGGGGAGAACTTTGTCTCACCAAGACCTACAGGAGAGAGAGTGCCGTAAGAGTTACCGATACGGGGGACTTCCCTGGTGGCACAGTGGTTAAGAATCTGCCTGCCAATGCAGGGGACACGGGTTCAATCTCTGGTCTGGGAAGATCCCACATGCCACGGGGCAACTAAGCCTGCATGCCGCAACTACTGAACCTGCGTGCCTAGAGCCGGTGCTCCGCAACAGGAGAAGCCACCACACCGCAACAAAGTGTAGCCCCCGCTTGCTGCAACTAGAGAAAGCCCGTATGCAGCAACGAAGACCCAATACAGCCAAAAAAAGAAAAAAGAAGAGTTACCGATACTGAAGCCAAAGTGAAAAGATTAAACGTCCTCTCCCTGAGAAATAAACAGTCCAGTGGTTACACCAACCCCCTTTCTATATTCTGTGTGTATTTAGGTTATTTCAATTTTTACACTTTAAATAGAGCTTTGAATAAAGATTCAGCTGGACTTAGAATTATAACCTTAGTATTTATTACTAGAGTAAAAAGACTCAGGCAAAAGGTATGAATGTTCTAGAACTTCACTCCCAGCCCCCCCCCACACCAAGCATGACATAAAAGTGGTCGCCTAACCATAACCTGTCCAGAACGGGTGTATCCAAGTATATGAGCTTCCCCGCACTCACAGGCAGAAACCCCGCTCTGCTCCGACGTCCTCTGTTCCTGTTGAAGCGACCACTTCCGCAAGCGGGTTTACAAATTGCATTTGTTCTCATGCGATGTTGCCACTCACGTGTGCGTGTGTGCCTTACCCATGTGTGATTAGCAAGCCTGGCACACGTTCTCCATGGATGGAATATTTGGCTTGTGTGTTGTCTTCTCATACTGGTTATCTTCATTTCATATACAGATTGAGTTTTACATTTCCATGTATTCTGACCATTTCTTTACTTCTTATTTCCTCAATCCCTACTCATCTTAGTGGAGGAAAAACCCCATAATTTTAGCGTAATGTGGGAAAGCCCAACAATGCCCTGGGAGCAAGGATGAAGAAGTCCAGGTTGGGGGAGTCTTTCTGCAGGAGGGGGTATGGAGCTGGGGCTGGAAGGCTGGGCACAAGGGGCAGAAGCGCGAAGGGCAGGAGGACCCAGGCCATTGGGCAGAGGGAACAGTGTGAGTAAAGGCACAGAGGTCAGGTCGGGCACACTCGGGCCGTCTCGCTCCTGCGGGGCCGTGGCTGGAGGTTATGGAGATGGAGGGTAACGGGTCTCCAGGGGAAGATGAAATACACATTTTCATGTTAGAAAGTCGCAGAGGCAAGATTGGAAGGAAGGAGACCCAACGGGAACTGGATGGGGCAGAGTCACTGCAGATTACCATCAACCACCAGGGAGGAATGCAGGGGAGGAAAGTTGAGAAACAGTTGGGAGGTAAACTCGGCAGGAATGTGGAAGGAAGAGAGCCTGGCGTGATCAGCCTTCTGGTCTGAGCAGTACAGAGACGGAGGTTTCATCCACCACGGTGGGCTGGTTGCAAAGGGTCAGGTGGATGGAGCTTCTGCTCCGTCCCAGAGGAGAGAGGATAGTGGCTTGGACCAGCTCCAGGGATGGAGATGGAGCAAAATCAATGCCATAGAGAGGCACAAAGGAGGCAAAAAAGATAAGACTTACTGATGGATGGGGGTCAGGGGAGAGGAGGGGAGGAGATGGCAGACTCAGAATGACTCCTCGGTTTCCGGATCGAGAGCTGGACGATGTCACAGGAGCACACGCATGGAGGATGAGGCCACCAAGCCACGAATCCCGCCACGATCCCCTCACGTCTTCTCAGATTATGGTTTGAGTTCTCGGCTCAGGACGTGCAGCGAGCATCACCACAGGGACGGTCTCACGGCCCGCGAGCAGGTCCCGAGTGCCACCAAAGCTGGGACGGTGGGGCCGCGTCCCCAAGGGGCTGCCCCAGGGCTGGGATGTGCCACGAGCTCGCGCTGGGCATGTTGTGGCGTCAGGGCGAGAATGGCAGGTCCTGCAAACACCCGTCTGTTCTCTACATTTGCTGTTTGAGATTCCAGAGGCAATGCCACAGGACCCAGAGCAGCTGGAGAGCGTCTGTACCGATAGAAAAGCACACGTGTCCATCAGCAGCAAAGTCAGATTGCTTCTTCCCACGGGTATCTCTGCAAACAATTTTTTCAAGAGGACAGAAGCACCAGGCCGGCACGGGAGTCTCTCAGGCCGCGTTTCTCCAGCAGGGGTGATGTGGTCCGACAAACACTTGAGATGAGAAGTGTCTCTATCTCCCCTGAGAAGCACCCGCCCCACTGGATGGGCTGCTGTGCGGGGAAGGGGGGCTGGGGTCACTTGTGCCTAGAAAACAGTTCAGTGTGATTCACACGGAGGTGTGCATAATCTATCTTTTCCTGTCAAGACTTGGGTCTCTGTGCTATTTTTGAATGAAGCTGAGGAATTAAAGAAAAACCTGAGAGGAAATTGTGAAACATAATAAAATTGGACTCAAATCAAAGCACCTCCGAGGCTGGGAAGTTAATTATACCATCTGAGTTGTGTCGTCTGCAGAGTCTGAGACAGTAAAGTCTGTTTCTCCTTCCAGAGCGGATCTCAGGCAGCCGATTCAACTGGGGCTCCTAGTACAGGATAATGGCTCTTTTTTATTGACAGAATTGGGCAAATTAAACAAAAAAAATGTATTGAGGCTCTGCTCTGTGCAGACGCCGTGCTTGCTGCCGAGACGAGTCCGACCGCAGTCCCCACCCTGAGGGATCACGGGTCCCTGTAAGTGAGACACAAAAGCTAAGGCCGTCCACCATCAGGGGCTCTGAGAGTTAGTGGCCCAGAGTCAGAGAGCACCAAGGGCAGGGGAGTCAAGGGAGGCTTCCTGGAGGAGGTGTCCCCAGAGTCAGCACGAGGGCAGAGGGCACTTTCGCAGAGGGAGGTAAGGCCAGAGAGGAGACCCTCAATACATTGAAGTGGTCCCACATCTGCCCATGGGGGTCCGTTGCAGAGAGCAGGGGGATGGTGTTTGGGGGCCCTGACAGGGAATGGGGTCAGTGTCCAGGCATGTGCGGTGCAGGTTCTGGCTGCTGACCTGTGACCCCAGCCCTGAGTGGCGGCTGCGGTCCTCTAGTCAAGCGCCTGTTCACCCGTCCCCACCATCAGGCAGCCCACCTGTGCGGTGAGACGCTGCAGGAGACCCTCGTCAGCCCCAGGGCTAACGTGTCTTCTTTATGGGCACAGATGACTGGTCAGTGCCTCTGGACCTGTGTCCCATGGGCTTAGACTACACGGCGGCCCCTGGGGAGGGGGTCAGAGGTGGGGTCTGGGCTCAGGGCTCTGCTGATAGCCTGAGGCGTCCCTCCCTAGCTCGCTCCTGAGAGGGTTCTGGGGAGGCCAGGTGCTGCTCTCGGGCCACAGCCAACAGGGGCTTGTTGAGTCTGCCACGTGCTCACTCACACCTGTGCACGTGTGTGGATGTGCACACACACACACACCTGCGAGATCATGTCCGAATATGAGTGTGAAAGTTTATATACCTGTCTATCTCTCTACCCACCCAGTCTCTCCACCCCCCTCCCCCCTTCCTCTTACCTTCCATCCATCCACTGTCCTTCCATCCTTCCATCCATCCATCCATCCATCCATCCATGTCTCTATCTGTCTATCTGTCATCTACCCGGGTGCAGTTTTCCTGCTACAGCCGAAAAAGACACCAGGAGACCTGCTGAGACCTGGGGGCTGTCCCTCGAGCCTTGTGTCCGGACCTCACTTCTCACTCCCGTGCCGTGGCGCTCTCTTCTTGTCCCCGACCTTTATCTTCACAGGGCATATGACCTGCTTACTTGTCCACAGCTGAACCCCAGAAGGGACCGCGGCTCCTGTGCTGACACACTGCCAGGCAGGTGGTCAGAACGTCCATGCCCGGTGGACAGAGGGAGGATGCAGGTACCATGGAGACCACTGCTGCCTCCTTCAAAGGGCCTGTTGAGGATCGAGATGCAGCATCCCAGTTGTGGCCAGAGCTCTGTGCCCTGCAACCCCCTAGTGGGACCCTGGCCTCCTGGAGGGGGTCCGTGGTACCTCCTGTCCTGGGGAGTTCAAGCAGCCCGATGCAGAGGCTAAGGATGGGGTTTCTGTGGGCCTACTGGAGCCACTTGGATGGGAAGGAGGAATTTACTCTAAGAAACAATGTGCTGAAGTGATCATACTATGAACATAACTGTTTTCCAGCCGAGCCTGCCCTCCACCTTCCCCCCCACCCCAGACAGCTCCTGGCACGTGGGCAGCCAGACAGAGGGAAGCAGACAGAACCCTGGATCCGGAGGAACTGGGAAGACAAGACAGTGGAAGCACATAGGGGTCAAGCACACCGGGGAAGATCCTTCTTGGAAATGCAAAATAAGGTTTTCTTACTGAGAGCCAATCAGATGGCGAGCACAGTCACTGCTGAGACGCAAAGCATTGTCCCAGAAGACGAGGTGGAGGAAACATAGCCCAAAAAATTAGAGAGAAAACCTCTAGTGAAAAATTCGACTTAGAGGATAGATTTAGGAGACCGAACATTCAGATGATAGAGGTTCTGGGGGCAGCGGAGGATAGTCAATAATTAAACGGATAGGAAGCTATTCCTCCTCCACTGACAAGGAGCTGGGGTTGTCTGGCTCAATCTCACTGAATCCCAGGCAGGCTTCTGAGAAAAGGATGAACACTTGTATGTATTCTGGAAAAATTCCCAGAATCCAGGGATAAAGGGAACGTCTTAGATGCTCAGAAAGAACCAGTGGTGGCAGGGGGAGTGGGACCGGCGTCACAGCTGGAGGGAAAGAGCTGTCAGGGAGGTGACGTCTGCACCCAGAGACAGATCCCCGACGGCCCACGGGGGCTCCACGCGGTGGAGGAGGGTGCAGGAGGGAAAATGCTGCTGAGGACGGACAGGGTGAGTCAGGGACAGGACAGCTCCCATTGAGATAGTGTTATAATTGTCATTTTGTTCAATTATTGTATTACTTAATATAATTATTTAAGTATAACAATAATAATGATAAGGAAACCACATAGAAGAAATCAGGATTATCAATAAAGAAGAAGAAAGGGGAAAAATCAGGTCTATCGTGTGTTCACATTCAATGTTATCAGACTGAATCCTTCCCTGAAATGACAGGCCTGGGGAAAAACAACAACTGTAAACCAAAAACTAGTTACCTGCAGTCTGCATGAAACGTATTTAAGAGAAATCAGTGTTGAAATGAACAGAAATTCCAGGTAAATACAAATGTAAAAAAAAAGGCAGACGTCCATATTAATACCCACGTGCCATGTGGAATGTTTAGAATTTGAGATAAAAAGTAGTAAACAGTCGCAGACATATTACGTGATTAAATTGTAAGAAGCACAATTTCTGAATAAATTTTAACCGTCTCAAACTATCAAAAACCCTATAGCAGTTAAATAAATAAATAGAGCAAACGCTGATTACAAATAAGAGATGTGAATAAAGGAGCGTGATAGTGAGAAATTCCATCTGCTCCAGAATTGAATGAATATGTTAGACAAAAACTAAAACAGACCAAAGAATTGAATTATGCCATAAATTAACTGAATCCAGAAGATATATAATGAACTTTATTAGAGACCACTGTTTTTTCATGTTTAGGGATTATCCTCAAAATCAATCCGTGTATTTCACAACTGATATCAGTAAGTGTAAAAGCTGGTTGGGATGTCACAGGCCTTTTCTCCAGTTCTAAGTCAATGGAATTAAAATCAGGTAAGAAGTGGTGAACCCAGATCTGAAGGCCCTGGGGGAAGAGCCTCTTCCCAGACACTTGAATCCAAAAATGGGCAGAAGACCTAAATAGACATTTCTCCAAAGAAGATATACAGACTGCCAACAAACACATGAAAGGATGCTCAACATCATTAATCATTAGGGAAATGCAAATCAAAACTACAATGAGATATCATCTCACACCAGTCAGAATGGCCATCATCAAAAAATCTAGAAACAATAAATGCTGGAGAGGGTGTGGAGAAAAGGGAACCCTGTTGCACTGCTGGTGGGAATGTGAACTGGTACAGCCACTGTGGAGCACAGTATGGAGGTTCCTTAAAAAACTACAAATAGAATTACCATATGACCCAGCAATCCCACTACTGGGCATGTACTCTGAGAAAACCATAATTCAAAAAGAGTCATGTACCAAAATGCTCATTGCATCTCTATTTACAATAGCCCGGAGATGGAAACAACCTAAGTGTCCATCATCGGATGAATGGATAAAGAAGATGTGGCACATATATACAATGGAATATTACTCAGCCATAAAAAGAAACGAAATTGAGTTATTTGTAATGAGGTGGATAGACCTAGAGTCTGTCATACAGAGTGAAGTAAGTCAGAAAGAGAAAAACAAATACCGTATGCTAACACATATATATGGAATTTAAGAAAAAAATGTCATGAAGAACCTAGGGGTAAGACAGGAATAAAGACACAGACCTACTGGAGAACGGACTTGAGGACACGGGGAGGGGGAAGGGTAAGCTGGGACAAAGTGAGAGAGTGGCATGGACATACATACACTACCAAATGTAAAATAGATAGCTAGTGGGAAGCAGCCGCATAGCACAGAGAGATCAGCTCGGTGCTTTGTGACCACCTGTGGGGGGGATAGGGAGGGTGGGAGGGAGGGAGATGCAAGAGGGAAGAGAGATGGGAACATATGAATATGTATAACTGATTCACTTTGTTATAAAGCAGAAACTAACACAGCATTGTAAAGCAATTATACCCCAATAAAGATGTTAAAAAAAAAAAAGACTCTGTAAAGAAGAGACTCTCATTCTCAAACTGGCGGGACGTCCTGTGGGTGTGGGGGGAGATGCAGTTTGGTTCAATAGAATGCTTATAAGTAAGTGTTTCATGCCAAAGAAAGACAGCTGAAGAGCAGGAAAAAGAAAGGAGAGATTAATAACACGACAGTTAAATTAGGCACCGACAGAAAAGCAGTAGAAATATACCCAAATGCAGCAGCTATTTCTTTGAACAGGTCCGTAAATAGATGAACCCTGTGGAACCCGATCATAGACAAGGGAGATGACTGGGCTGTGAATGGAGGCGTGGTTCAAACCACAGACACGTCGAAACAGGCTTCCTGCGTCCATGACGAGGCCTCCCTGTCGCAGTGTTTCTCCCCATTTCTGCCCGTGGGAGTCTTAAACATCCCCACAAAGTGTCAGCACCCCAGGTACGTGGTGGGCCCTGTGCATTCTGGGCCCTTGGAGGCCACAGACCCTGGGCACACCTAAGTCTATTTGCCCCTGAGAACCAGTTTTTGCTCTGGTTCAACGCATGATATAAATGAAGACCCACACTTTATATGGTTCAGTATCTTAGGGAATAAACCAAGCACAGACCACAAAACGCATTCCTACCCACCCCCCTCAACAAAACCCTTTCCTACCAACTAGGCCAGGCTCAGCTCAGACACCTGAGACCACCCGACACTCTTGTGTCAAACGCACCGAGGGCGGCCAGTGGGCGGCCTCCCCCCGATCCACTCCGTACTGAGTCCCAGGTCTCTGCAACCTGCAGAAAGCTGTCCTCTGGCCCCTGCAGCAGCCCAGGGGGCGTGCATCTCAGCCCGCCCTCGGGAGAAGACAACCAAAGACCTGGGGACCCCTGGCTGTGTGGGGTGAGGCCACAGCAGGGCCATGGGTGCGGGGCGGTGGTCAGGAATAAGGGCAGCGTGTTCACAGAAATAAAATTTGAACCACAAAGGAAACACTTGCCTTTGAGAATCCTGAAATGAATTTATTAAATCTGCCAACAGTCTAATAACTGCTGTGTAATATAGGGGTGCAGACAAAAGTACACAACAACCTGAGCCCAAGAAGCAGCAGAGGCCCTGGAAATTTGCTTTGAAAATAGTGCTTTCAGTAAGGCAGTGGGGTCAAATGATTTTGCAGCTGAAATCTACCTAATTAGTGGTTATTAAATACCACGGAAGACATGGCGGTATCATGGAAAACTGTAAAAAATGCCTGATTTCACGTGTGGAAACAAGTGTAATACCCACACCTTAAAGAAAGTGCACTAATTATGACTTAGATGTCAAAAATTCTAAGCAAGGGGCTTCCCTGGTGGCGCAGTGGTTGAGGGTCCGCCTGCCGATGCAGGGGACACGGGTTCGTGCCCCGGTCCGGGAAGATCCCACGTGCCGCGGAGCGGCTGGGCCCGTGAGTCATGGCCGCTGAGCCTGGGTGTCCGGAGCCTGTGCTCCGCAACAGGAGAGGCCACAACAGTGAGAGGCCCGCGTACCACAAAAAAAAAAAAAAAAATTCTAAGCAAGGGGTTAGCAAATAGAATATGGAAATGCTTTGAAAGAATAGGACAGTGTAACAAGGTAGGATTTATTTCAGAAACTAGATATAATTTAACATCAGACTACTCACCAACTTCATCCACTCCATAGATAAATTGGATGAAAAATAAAGTAACATTGTATCAGAAAAGCTTGAAAAGTATTTTATGATATCTGCAAGCATTCTTAATAATTGCTGTATAATATAGGAACACAAAGAAATTTTTTAACGTAATTAAAAGTACTTACCAAAAGCAACAGCAAATACAATTTTAAAGAAAAACATTACAGTCATTTCAATAAAAATAAGGAACCAGCTATTAACCCTGGTAGTCACATTACTCAGGAGTGTGGTGCATTTTATTGTAAGCACATTAGGACAAGTCCATTTTAAATGTGGTTTAAACAATAGGAAAGTAGAATTCTTAACAACAACAACAAAAATGCTTGCTGGTTTTATAACTGCTTATCTAGGAAACCAAGAAAATGGAAAAATACCTTCTAGAATTAAACTAATGACATGAATTGGTACACACACACAGACCCCTACAAGTGGATAACATCTGACTCAAAGTTATGATAGGAAATAAAAACTTCTTAGCAATCTATTCAGAAAGAGTATCACAGGGCCAATATGAATGAAGTTTAAAGGTTTGTGGAATGACAAAACATTTGGGGCTTCTGGTTCTGGGTCAGGGGGAGTACGCAGGCTGCACCCTGTCTGTCCCTTTAAATGCTATTATAAGACCCGCACACAATGCCTGGAGCGTACACCTGAAGGCTCTGAAAGTCTGTGGCCTAAGGCAGATTGGGCAAGAAAACCAGAATTCAAAGGACCACCAAGATAGGGTGAACCCCCTGCCCCCCGGTACATCTTTCAATATCTCCTGGCCTGAATCCAGGAGATACTGAAGGTGCTGATGGGCGCTCCAGGAGAGCTCTCTAGCTCTGCTTCAAGGAAGGAGAGGCATCTCCTAGCCCTTGAGAGACGGGGGAGGAGAGGTTCCCCATTGCTACTTTATCTCTCCTGTGTTATCGCAAGCCCTCAGCCCAGACAATGTCAATAACTCAGGGACGACAGCAGGAACAGAAGTGACAGAGGTGGCAGGGGTACCCATGGCATCCACAACACTGAGGGAGGGGGGCTTCCTATCTGAACAGAGATGCTCTGGGCCAAAAGGAGCTGGGCGAATCCCACTGCTTCTTTCTGTCTCTCATCTCCTTCCACTTTGGTTCTGAAAGTGGGTGCAGCCAGGGGGCGTGTGCAGACATAGGGGGTAAGTAAAGCCCCAGATTTGTGGCTGGAGGATGAAAAGGGGGAGCTTCTGGGAGCTCAAGAGGACTGGAGATGTTGCAGAAAGAGACTGGGATGGAATTAAAATTGTTCATATAATCCCAAAGACAGAGGAAAGGAGAAACAGAGGAAAGAAAGATAGTTGGAACAAATAGAAAACAAATAATAAAATGGTAGACATACATCTAAATATATCAATACTTTTTTGAATGGCAAGTTGTTTAAACAGATGGACAGACTTTATCGGAATGGATAGAAAAGTTTGACCCAACTATACATTAGATATAAGAAACTCATTTCAAACAAAAAGATACACTCAGTTCAGAAGTTAAAGGACAGAGGATGGTATAACATGGAAGCAAGTCAAAAGAAAGCTGAATGAAGTAGCTCTATTAATATTAAACAAGGTAGGCTTCAAAGGAAGCAAAAATAAAACAGGAATAAAGAGGTACCTTATGTGAGGACAAAGGGTCAATTCACCAAGAAGACATGACAACAATACTAAACTTGTATGTACCTAAAAATATAGCTTCAAGATAAATAGGATAAAAGGATATTAAACTAAAAGGATAAATAATTAAAAGGATAAATGGACAAATTCACAGCTGCAGTTGAAAGCTTCAACGCTCCCTTCTCAGTGTTGACACACCTCATAGTCAGAACATCAGAAAGACTGAAGGAGGCCTGAATCACACCACCAACCAACTGGGTTTAGCTGACGTTTGTAGAAACCCCCCATCCCCCCACCTCCCACCAACACCAGCAGAACACACACTGCTTTCCAGTGTACATGGAACATTCACCAAGATAGACCACGTCCTGGCTTATGAAACACACTTTAACACAATTTAAATAATGGGAATCATACAAAAGATGTTTTCTGACCATAAAGGAATTAAATGTTCAATAGCAGGAAAATAACAGGAACATATCGAAACACTTGGACATGAAGCAACCCACTTCTAAATAACTTGTGGGTCAGGAGACAACCTCAGTGGAAGCTTGAAACTATTTTGAACTGAACAAATATGAAAATACATCATATCAAAATTCGCAGAATATAGCTAAAGGAGTTTCAAGAAGGAGATTCATAGAATTAGTCACTTATATTGAGAAGAAAATTAGTCTAACAGTATAAGTTTTTACTTTAAGAAATTAGAAAAGATGAGCAAAGGAATCAAAAGCAAGTAAAATGAAGGAAATAATAAGGATAAGAATAAGTCATATTTCTATATTCTGACAATAAACAACTGAACTCTGAAATTAATAAAACAATGTCACTTACAATAGCTTAAAAATGAGATGCTTAGGGATAAAGCTAACAAAACATAGATAGAATTTTCGTGCTGAAAATTGCAAAATGCTGATGAAAGTAATCAAAGAAGATCTAACAGAGAGACATATAATGTCAGTGGATGGGAAGATTCAGCATAAGGAAAATGTCAGACTTCCCTCAGTTTATCTACAGATTTGAATTAAGTCCAGTTAAAACGCACAATTGTTTTGTAGACGTAGAAAAACTGATGCTAAAATTTACTTAGAAAGGTAAAGAAAGTTGAATAGCCTAAACAATTTTAAACCAAAAATAAATTTGGAGGCATTGTAATGCCGTGTTGTAAGACCAGCTTGAAGCTGCAGTAGTCAAGACCCTAACATATTCACGGAGAGATAAACACATAGATCAATGGACCAGAGCGCAGAACCCAGAAAAAGACTTACCCAGAGGTGGCCAACTGTTTTTTTAAAAATTAATCAATTAATTTATTTTTGGCTGCGTTGGGTCTTCGTTGCTGTGCGCGTGCTTTCTTTAGTTGCAGCGAGCGGGAGCTACTCTTCGTTACGGTGCGCGGGCTTCTCATTGCGGTGGCTTCTCTTGTTGCAGAGCATGGGCTCTAGGCACGTGGGGTTCAGTAGTTGTGGCTCGCGGGCTCTAGAGTGCAGGCTCAGTAGCTGTGGTGCACGGGCTTCGTTACTCCACAGCATGTGGGATTTTCCCAGACCAGGGCTTGAACCCATGTCCCCTGCACTGGCAGGTGGACTCTTAACCACTGCGCCACCAGGGAAGCTCTGGCTGACTGATTTTCAACAATGGCACAAAGACAATTCAGTGGAAGAGAATAGTCTTTCAACAAAAGATGATGGAGAAATTGGACCTCCATTTACCAAAAAGTAAACCTTGACTTAAATCTCACTGCTTATGAAAAGCTAACCCAGAAATGAGCCTCAGATCTAAATGTAAAGTGTGAGCTATACAACTTTTGTAAGGAAACACTGCAGAAAATCTTGTGACCTGGCACCAGGAGCACAATACATAAAAGGAAAAAAACATCGAAAATTGGAAATGATAGAAGTTAATAATTGTACATATAGGTATTTACCTGAGAGAGATGAAATTCATTGTTTGTATAAAAAATGTGCACTAATGCTAACGGTGACTCTATTCACAGCCAAACACAGGAAACAATCCAAATGTCCTTCGGCAGATGAATTGGATCCACACTGGATATATCTGAGCGATGGAATAACAGAATGGGATACAGTAGAATCTGTGCCCTGGAACTGCCCCGTGGGGGTGGACTCAGCAGTGAACGTGAACAGAACATTGACTCACACAAGAGCACGTGGAGCCGTGTGGGTGAAAGGAACTAGTCTCAGCAGGTTACACACACTGTGATTCTCTTTTTATGCCATTCTTGAAAGGCATAACTACAGACATGGAGAACAGATCAGTGGCTGCCAGGGGACAGGGACAGGATGGGGAATCACACGAGAAAGGTCCTGTGGTGACAGATTCCCATCCAGCTGGACCAGATCTAAACAAGTATTAAAACTCATGACTGTCTACACATTCCTCTTAAAGCCCATTTTACTCTATGGTAACTTAAAAAGGAATAAAATAAAACAAGAGCACCAGCCCACAAACTTTTTAAAAAAGTATGAACGAATTGAGAGAGAGAGAGCAAGCTCTTCTACAGAATAATTCAATATCATTTCATCACATAAATTAATAATTTAATTAAAATGTCAATAAAGCAAAAAGTAATGTCGAAAGCTAGAAATTTAAAAATAGAACAGAATAAAAACCGAAGCAGTATGAAGGAAGTAAGACACAGAAATTAATGAACTTGAAAATGAAAATCAACGGAATCAAATGGCAGTTCTTAGAGCAGATTATTAGGACTGCGAACGTCATCAGGATGGATGAAGACAAAAGGACTAAACCATGGTATACATTTTAGGAGCCACAAAAAAGACCACGACTTCAAGAAGCAGCCAAGATTAAAAAGATAATAGTATGAATAATTTAACACCAATACATTTTTAAAAATTAGGTGAAATAGACAGATTACAAGAAAGACAACAGATCTAATTGAAGCAGAGGAAGAAAAAAACTCCTTTAATTCTCATATTACCATTTAGGAATTGGAAACACAGAGGAGAATTCTTCCCTCCAAGAAAGCACAACACCTGGCTTGCTTTTTTTTTTGCGGTACGCGGGCCTCTCACCGCTGTGGCCTCTCCCGTTGCGGAGCACAGCGTCCGGATGCGCAGGCTCAGCGGCCATGGCCGCTCCCCGGCATGTGGGATCTTCCCGAACGGGGGCACGAACCCACGTCCCCTGCGTCGGTAGGCAGACTCTCAACCACTGCGCCACCAGGGAAACCCTACACCTGGGTTTTTAAAAGGCAAATTCTACCAAATGTTTATGGAACAAAAATACAAATTTTCCATCCCATACACAGTGGGCATTCCCTAAGTCATTTTAAGAGGCTTATATGACCTTGATAGTAGAAAAATCATTGATCTCAAACAAGACAATTATGAGAAAAGTGTGAATAGGACAATGTCACCCATAAATATAGATACAAAGATCTTAATTACTAGCAGCAAGAAGAATGCAACAGCATATAAAAAAGAAAACATCGCTGCTTATTGAATTGGGCTTATCCCAGGAATGAAAGAGAGGTTTAGCTGTAGAAATCAGCGTCTGTATTTCTCCACATTAATAAGTTAAAGGAGCAAAATGATACCTTTTCTCAATGGACTCAGTTAAACTGTCTGATACAGTTAAATATTTGAATAATAAATGTAATAATAATAATAAAAATATTATTTAATTCATGTTAAAAAATTATAATACCAGTAATAATCTAAGAAGACATACATAAGACATTTTTGGAGAAAATTACAAAATCTCTGAAAAAATTAATGAGCTAAAAATTAGGAAAGATATGCATGGACTTTGGGATATTATTATAAAGATATTGATTTCCCTGGAACTAAATTAGAAAAGTAATTCAATTCCAGTGAAAATCCCAACATGTTTTTCTATTTTTTTTTCTTTTCTTTTTAAGGCGAAGGGTCCTGACCCACTGCTTTTAAACGGAACAGAGCAGAGTCGAGAAACCAAACTTGTGTGCAGTCTCTAAATGGAAGGAAGAGATAGAAATGTCAGATATTTCAACAAATAATGTTTCAACAAATTATTCTCATCACAAAAAATGGACTTTGATCCCAATTCATACCATGTACAAAAATTAATTCTATTTGAATTAAAGACCAAAATATAAAAGATAAACTAATGCATTTTAGAAGTCAACACAGAGGAAAACTTTTATGCCCTCAGGGTAGGAAAGTATTTCTTCAACAAGACACAAAAAGCACAAACTAAGAAACAAAAGACTCATGATTTTAACTCTATTAAAATCAGGCAACACTGCTCAGCACCTAATAATGTAAATTCAGTGAAGAAACAAGTTGCAAAGGTGGAGAAAAATCATGGCAGAACACGTGACAGACTGTGGGTTAGTACTTGGAACATAGGAAAACCTCCGCACATCAGGAAGGAAAAAGGAAAGTCCATACAAAAGTGGGCAAAAGACATGGAAGGGAAAACCTGGATGATCAATAAATATACCAAAGGAGAATCCCCATTCATCATGAGCAGGGAATTGCAAAATGAAATGAGATCCCACTGTACACCCGCGTGCGTCCAGCACACACAGGCACACGGCCACACATGCCAAGAGGGCAACTGGGGAGTAAGTGGGGCTGCCTTAGGCTGCTGGGTAGTGAGGCGTCCAGCTTCCGAAGCCAGCCTAGCTTCACGGCACACCTGGATCACGCATCTCCTTCAGGCCAGCAGGTGCACCCCTCGGACTGGAGCATCTGGAGTGAGCAACGTTCACGCGTGCAGCTAGAGACGCGTGCGAGCGCGCACACAGCTGTCACGGTCACGGCGCCAAGACCCGAGACCGTCTCACTGCCGCCAGCAGCAGCGGGATGGGCCACACGTAGCACATCCCTAAATGCAACCTCACATTGTGCTGAAAATTAGTGACTCTCAGCTGCGCACGGCAGACAGGGAGGATTCTCAAAAGCCTGCTCTTGGAATAGCACAAAGAAGACAAGCCGTAGAATGCATTCGCTGTCATTCCATTTACAGAAAGTTCAAAACAGGGCAAATCTAACTCTACGTTATCTGCAGACAGGAGTTGTGTGTGCACAACAATCCTATTTAAAAAGAAAGGGGATGATTAAGGCAAAACTTAGGATGGATTTTATTTTTGTAAAGGGGAAGCAGCTTATGAGCATGGAGGGCCCCTAGGAGGCATGCAGTGCTGGGAACGCCCTCTTTTCTGCGCCAGATGGTGGGCGCACTGTAAACTTATATTACTATTATTATTAGCTCTCAGTACGTTCACACTAGCTCCGAAAGCCCCTAACCGGAGGCTGTGTCTCAGAGGAGAGAAGGAGGTTCTTAGCCTTGGGGCTCTGCTGGATGTGGGGCGTAAGGGCAGCGAGGCCTCAGGGACGGTGTGGGGTTGGAGGAGAGGGTGGGTCCGGGGCCCTGGTTCAGAGGGCACGGCGCCCCCTGTCACCACGTGAATTCACGTCCCACTGTGGTGGCTGCCGAACGCAGATGTGGCAAGACCCCGATTTCCTGAGTTAAAACCGTGATCGTTTGGTAGACACTCCAAGTGGAGTCAAGTCAAGGCACTTGGTTCCAGCTGTTCTGGTGGGTCTGGAGCTTGGTCACTGCCTCTGCTGGACGGTCACAGCCCGCGGTCCTCCATCTTCCTGAAGGGAGCAAATCGCTGCATGTAGAGGCTTAGCGCGGTACCTAGAACCCAGTGTGGATCAGCTGTTCTCACTGCCATCGGGAGAGCCAGAGGTCTGGTCTCGGGTGGTTGGGAAACAGCCGCCCACACCCAGTCTCCTTAGAAACACCTTCTGAAATCGCGTTGCGATGGGCACGCGACTGCGGAGGTGTCGTGAAAGAGCCAGCCTGCAGATCTCGCCAGCATTGTGTGGGTTGTTCTCTCAATTCTCCGAAGAGCTTGGAAGCTGCAGTGAGACATTCAGGAGAGGGGTGTCCCCAGGGTCACCGAGCTGGACCTGCCCTCAGAGACAGAGCAGTTTGGAAGCAAGTCTGTGGGAAAGACAGGCTTAAGGACTGCTGGCCCGGACACCTCTCGAGAGGGAGGGGTCCGGGAGGCCCTGAGGCGGGGGGACCCATGCCACCTGGCTGACAGTGGAGGGCCCAAGGGGACGGCGGCTTGCTAGTCTCTTCCACGTCCCCACGTCCTGACCAGTGGGATGTGTGGGAGGGGCCACAGAGCATGGCACGACGAGGAGCTGGGAAGCCCAGGTGAGCGTGTGTGCGCCTGCCTGGGTGCGCACCTGCGGACATGCAAAAAAAAATTAAAAATGAATAGCGTATATTAACGCATATATGTGGAACCTAGAAAAATGGTGCAGATGAACCGGTTTGCAGTGCAGAAATTGAGACACAGATGTAGAGAACAAATGTATGGACACCAAGGGGGGAAGGCGGCGGCGGGGGTGGTGGTGTGATGAATCGGAAGTTTGGGATTGACACGTATACACTGATGTGTATAAAATGGATGACTAATAAGAACTTGCTGTATAAAAAAATAAATAAAATTCAAGAAGTAATGATAAATGCAAAGGCCATGTGATGAGGAATCATGAAACGTACCCAGAATTGAATGACATTTTCCTGCAAAAGAGAGGGAGGGGCAGCCTGATGAGGGAAGAAGTAGAGGGTAATAAAAACCATAACAAAGTAAAGGTGTAGTTCCCGCGCTGTGAGCGCTCCTAAGGGCTGAAGGAGCCTCTCACAGCCTCACAGCTCAGGACGGTTTCCTCCGGGACCTGCCCGCCGCCCTTGCGAAACAGCCTCCAGGGATGTTTGGTGGACGCCTTGCTCCAGTTCACAGACTACCTCCTGCCCTGAGGATGGGGAGCCCACGAGGGGGTCCCCACATCTCCATGATCAAGTCGGCACTGACTGGGACAAAAAGGACAGAAGCCCTGTTGCTCACGGACCGCCTATGTTTTTCTTGAGACGTGGACGGAGTGGGGTGTATCTGCGTGGCCAGGACAGGTGAGGTTCCTCCTGTGCCTTCTCAGCAGATGGCCTGAGACACGCAGCACACTGCCTTCATGCGTATTCAGTAGCGCACCTGCTTTCTTTCTCTACAACATATTTGGAGAAGTTTTCTGGGTTGGGGGAAGATTTTGTTTTTTTTTTAAATTTCCCGAACAACTGGGTGCATGTGTTCGTGCGCCTGCACGTGTGTATGTGTGTGTGTATGTGTGTGTGTACACACAAGGGGGGGTTAAGGGGGAAGCGGCCGCTCTGGCGCCTGCCCACCCCCACTGGCTTTGCCCCTCAGTCACTGGGAGGAAGGTGGCATTGAAAGCCTCTGGGGAGCCAGGTGGGGAGCTGGTTTGCAGAGGGGAGTCTGTCACCTGAGGCCCAGCTTGACTCGAAGCTTCTGGAAGCCGAGCCAGGGAGTGACTCCAACACCTGGCGTCCGTGCCAGACCTGGGCCTGACCCAGCTTTTTCATTACTGAGTATTATTTAATGAACTCTTGGAAAGTCCCCTCAAATGCACTGCATTGTATCTCACATTTTATTGTGAATATCTCACTGTTTACTTATATTCATTCAGCATATAGTATTCAGCGCCTTGAGAAGAGCAATTTCAAAATAGATCAGGAAAACAATGATAGCCCTGACACTTGGCCAGAGAGGATAAAAGGGAAGAAGGCCAGGGAAAAATGAGAATATACTCCTCAGAAATAGCACTGAATTCATGGCTCTGTTTGCACCATCAGTCAGGGTTTGGGGAGAAATGACAACATCTCAAGTATACAAAAAAGAACCAAGAAAAATGTAACAGGTACATCTGTGTCCACTACCACGGGCAACGTTTGGTTGTATTTGCTTCTGATTTTACGAAGAAAGCTGATTTTAAAGAGTAAACAACTACGGTGAAGTTGGCTTGTAATTTTTCGCTCTGGGTTTTGTAGTTCACTCTATAAACAATTTGTATTGTATTGTAGTGCTTTACATTTTAAAATAAAATATAGCTTCTTTGGGACTTTCTGTTTCACACACACGAGCTGTGTTGACTTGGCCGCTTGTTTTAATAGTGATGTGCTGCATCTCACATCAATAAGCAGTCCTTCATTTATCCATTCTCAGGTTTGTTCCCAGTTATTCTCATCACTGTTGTTTATGTCAGAAGCATTCCTGTGTTTGTTTCCTTCTGACAGTCCTTTATGTCAGTGGTTGAATGTTTTGTTCTTCTTCCTCCAAAAGAACTTTGAAAATTTATGAAATGTCACAAAAGTTTTCAAGTTGAAATCCAGATTTGTTACTGTATGTTTAGTAACTACTTAGAATGTAAACTATGACGTTGGATTTTGTGTACAGGCAACCCTGGGGACACTAGGAGTTTGATTCCAGACCACCACGATGAAGCGAATATCAAAATGAAGTGAGTCGCGTGACTTCCTTCGTTTGCCAATGCATATAAAAGTTATACTTAGGCTTACCTAGTGGCGCAGTGGTTGGGAGTCCGCCTGCCGATGCAGGGGACACGGGTTCGTGCCCCAGTCCGGGAAGATCCCACATGCCGCGGAGCGGCTGGGCCCGTGAGCCATGGCCGCTGAGCCTGCGCGTCTGGAGCCTGTGCTCCACGGCGGGAGAGGCCACAACGGTGAGAGGCCCGCGTACCGCCAAAAAAAAAAAAAAAAAAAAGTTATATTTACACTATACTGTAAACTATTAGGTGTGTAATGGCATTATGGCTTAAAAAGATCATGTACATACTTTAATTTAAAAATACTTTATTGCTAAAAAACTGTCAACTAATAATGCAGGGATGCCACAAGCCTTCAACTTGTATTAGAAAAGCAATATCTGTGAAGCACAGTGAAGCAAAGTGCAATAAAATGAGGTGTGCCCGTGTGTGCTTTCAATATACTTTCTCAGAGCCTCATTTATCATTCCTTGGATTTATGGAAAATATCATAATTGGCAAGGCTCGTCATCATGTCAGAAAAGTTTAAAGTTTACGGACTTTAAGTAAAACCTTCAAGACAACCTTCCTACTTATGTATTCTGATTCTAAGATGGGTAGTTTGACAGAGACAAAGAGAAAAAGATAGAGATAGAGATAGAGATGGAGAAGGGGAAGGGGATGTGGATGTCAAAGAAGGAGAAGAGATTGAAACATGCTGTCTTTGGTGACTTGGGTGAATAAAGTGCTGACACTTTAAACATTTCTTACCACAACTCTCAGATGAATTCACCGTAGTAAGATTAAGATTCACGATGGACGGTAATTCTGTTGTGCTTTGCCAGGAGAGCAATTGCGTCAGGAAATGGAGAAGAAGAGGCAGGCATCCTCACCAGGTCAGGGGCTGGGCATAGCGATAGAACGAGGACGTACGTTTGGATGTACTAGGACTCCCACTCGACACTCTGCTGAGAATCCAAGCATGAAAAATCCCTAAAAAGGAAAAATTAATAATAAAT
Source organism: Aethalodelphis obliquidens (assembly GCF_003676395.1). Taxonomy (NCBI): domain Eukaryota; kingdom Metazoa; phylum Chordata; class Mammalia; order Artiodactyla; family Delphinidae; genus Aethalodelphis; species Aethalodelphis obliquidens. Next base: position 63,524,291 of record NW_020837952.1, on the reverse strand, counting down.
ACAGGGATTGGAAAGGAAGAGAGACCATTGTGCGTATGGTTACATATCTAGAGAATCTTTAATAGTCTACTGACAAATTATGAGAATCAGGTGCATTTACCAAGGTCACTCAAATTCTGCTCCATATGCAAAAATCAATTATATATTTTTTATGTTGGCAACAAACAAGTAGAAGATAAAGTTAAGAAAACAATGTCATTTGCAAAAAACATCCAAACACATGAAAGGTATTTTGCATAGGAACAAATCTAACAAAATATGTAACATTTTTTACCCTGAAAAGTATGAAATATTATAAAATAAATTGTTGGAATAAATTAAGAAAGACTTAAATAAATGGAGAGGTACATTGTGTTCGTGTATTGGAAGACTTAGCATTATGAAAATGCAAACTCTCCCCTACATTAATGCATGGATTGAACTCAAGCTCTGTCAGCCTCCCGGTAATATCCTTGGGTGGAAACTGAGCAATGCTGACTCTAAAGTTTGTATGTGAATGCAGGAGCCAAAGAAGCCAGGACAACTAGCACCTGGGGGTGCTCCATGACCACTCCCCAGTCCTGGGGTTCACCGGAGGGGCTTGCTTGGCTTGACAGAGCTACTCACAGTGAAGTTTTACTCCAGTGAAAGGCTTGTACAGAAACTTCAGAAAAATGTGCCGTTTCCCCAGCCTCCTTCTGTGAGCTCATGGATGTGCCCTTGTCTCCAGATGAGAACCATGGAGATGCGTGTGCCATGCCTCCGTCCAGGGATGCCCATTCCAGCCTTGGTCTCCAGTGGTCTGACTCCAACTCAGGCAGGCACTGGGGATCAAATAAAGCATAGATACTCAGTCTTTGCCCCTGGTTCCTGGCATACAGCTCCTATAACCCTTGCAGTCTCTGGGATGACAGAGTGTCTTTTGTATGCTAATGGAATACCTGGTGACGGGGTGGGGGTGGGGGAGGCCCTTGATAGGCTCAGGGTCGGGGCTGGTCCCCAGAAAGACCAAGAGTCAATTAGAGGATTGGACTTTTCAGCCCAAATCTCAGGCACCCAGGGAAGGGGAGGGGGCTGGAGATGGAATTCAATCCCCAATGGCGGGTGATTTGATCAATCAAGTCCTTGTAATGTAACCTCCATAAAACCCCTAAACGACAAGGTCCAGAAAGCTCCCGGGGTGCTGGGAGGGTGGTGCCCACAGAGTGTGGAAGCTCCTCCCTCCATCCCTACACCTGCCCTGTTCCTCTCTTCCATCTGGATGAACCTGAGTCGGACCCTTGACAATTACTGGTGATAGTAAAGCATGTTCCTGAGCTCTGCGTCATTCTAATAAATTACTGAATTTGAGGAAGGGGTCATGGGAACCCGCAGGTTATAGCAGCTTTTGGTAAGAAGCACAGGTGGAAACCCCAGACTTGTCACTGGTGTCTGAAGTCAGGGGGCAGTCTCGTGGGACTGAGCCCTCAACTTGTGGGCTCCGCGCTGGGTGGGTGGTTTGTGTCAGGACTGAATTGAATTGTTAAACACCTGGTTGGTGTCAGAGGGCTGGAGAATCGGCTGGTGTGCAGAGTAAAAACCTCATACACCTGGTTTCAGAGGTGTTGACGGGGGAGAACACTTCGGGTGCACGTGGTGGATCTTAACGTTTATATTAAACAATCTGACAGTCAGGTCCATCTTGACCCACCGCAAATCTTCCAAACGTTTAAACCTCAGACTGTGAACGGGAATCACTGCCGAGGCTGCAAAGATGAACAAGGTCTGAGTAAAACACCTGCCCTGTTAACTCTTCCCTCACACAGGAGAATCTACCTGTCAGATATCAGGACCTGGTGGAAAAATGGGGTGTGATGTGGGTGCAAATGTGGACCAACAGACCAAAGAGGCCAGGTGATGGCCGAGAGCCGACCCGTGTATATGTGGTCAGCAGGTTAATGTCAGGTGGCATGGGGGAATAAATGGTCGAGGGTACACTGAATGTTCGTGTGGAAAAAAATAAATGTTATCTCACATTTTCACCAAAAATTAGTTCCAGAAGGAACAAGTGAAGTGTTCTCATCAACGAACTCGGTAACAATTCACTAACCAGATACAAATGCTTGAACTGTACAGGAAAGGAGTTCTGACGACATGAAGATGATGACCTTGTGAGCAGCCAACACACCCCAGGGTGGAGAAGACACTCGCCACAGACCCACAAAGAGACCCACTATGAGTGTCCCACAAAGTCCTCTCGTACAAAGTCGGTATTTTTTAGTTATGAATCAGTGAATGGCACAAACCTCATGGAAAACCAGGCAAATGACTTGAATAAGCACTTCACGAAAGGGTGAGTCCAGGAGCCCGTAGATGTGAGGAGGGCTCGTCATCAGGAAGAGGAAAGGCGGGGCGCAGGTGACCGGCGGCACCCCTGTGGGTGACCGGGATGGAGACAAAGGGCTCCCGGCAGCTCTTTCCTCTGGCCTTTTCCGGAGCATCTCCCCAGACAGCCCTGGAGGGCTGGAGCCAGCTCGTGCCCACCAGGCACACGTCCTGTGGGAGGACTCACGCCCTCGCCGTGCACACGATTATAGGGGATGTGTAGGTCCTCACTGGGCGTACGTCCTGCGGGGGACGCACATGTCCTGACAGGGTACCCATCCTGTGGGACAGGGGTGAAGGAATTCCCGGGGAGCGGGCGGGCATCCAGGGGGAGAAACAGCAACTTTACCTCTGTTGACTGGAAGTGCACGACATAAAGTCAAGAGTTATGTTTTATTTGACAGACAAAACTGAGGACTTAAGCCAGGGACACAGCCTGTCAGATAGCTCAGAGATTGCTCTGCAGAGGCGAGGGAGGGGCGAGGATCTAGAGGAGTTTTTGCAACAAAGACCCACTAGTCAGAACATCAGAAGATTACTGTTCATTAAAGAAAACCAGACATCTCAAGTTAGGGAGTTTAGCGCTTTTCTATGCATGGGAAGATGCAAGAGTCTGGGCTCACTGAAATCATCTCTTTGATGTGCACCTTAGCGACATGGGGCCAGCATCCTGTGCTTTCTCGACCCGAGTCTCCTCAGGGTGCACCGCTGGGGGTGCTGCAGCAGTTGACTGCTAGATGGGGGGCGTCCTGTTTCCATCCTGAGCTCCCTCAGGGCTCACCGTCAGGGCGGCTATAAAGTGGTGGCTTGACGGCTGCAACATCCTTGGTTTACTGATAATGACGGCAATATTTTTCTTCCACATCTCCATTGCAAACCACAAAGAGCTGGGTTAGCTAAGCATCACCTTTCATCCGTCGTTTAAAATTGTCATTTAGAGGAAGATGGAGTGCTTTCCCCCATCCCCCTGCAAAGTCCAACTAAAGGCACCGGACGTCGTATATAAAACAAACAGAAGGAGACTCTGAAAGATGGAGAGAAAATGTCAGGTCAGTGAGTCGTGTCAGGAGCCAGGGAAGGACATGACGGGGGTTTCCTGGGGGTTTCTTTTTGTCTTGTGTACCCCAGAACTGAGGCTGAAGAATTGGTGGCCCTGGGAGGCCACCTGTGGGGTTAAGATGTCCTAACAAAAGCTCACCGTCCCCACCCCAAAGACCAGGAGAGGGCAGCCTCGCAAGGCTGCTTCAGTGTTTGAAAATCAGTCCCCCTCGGTCGTGGTGTGTGATTCTATATATTACTGAATTCTATTTGCTGCTATTCTATTAAGGATTCCTTTATCTGGGTTGATGAGGGATGCTGGGGTATAGGTTTTTTTTTTTGGACTGTCCTCGGGTAGTTTCGGTACCCGGACAATACCAGCTTCATCCGTTTGGGGGTGCTGTTTCCTCTTTCTTTTTCTGGAGATTACGTAGAACTGGTGTTAATTCTCCATTGAAAGATGGGTAGAATTCTTCATTGCAATCATCTGAGCCTGGGGACTTCATTTTGGGAGTTTTAAAATTATGAACTACATTTCTGTAATAGCTATAAAGTTATTCGTATTATCTCTTTCATTGTTGAGCAGTGCTGGTAGCTCGCGATTTTTGAGGAATGGCCCATCAGACCTAAGCTGTCAGATTCGTGTGTGTAGAACTATTTGTCATATTCTTTTATTTTTATTATTTTGTGTCTGCAGGGGGTGTATTGACAGCCCTCATTCTCCTTGTTGATATCGGTGATTTGTGTCTTTTTTCTTTTCTTATTATCAGTCTTCCTGGGGCTCCTACAATGATGCTGTGCTTTGTAAAGAATAATCCTTTGCTTCACTGATTTTCTGCATTGTTTTTCTCTTTTCAGTCTCACTGATTTCTTCTTTTATCTCTATTCTTTTCTTCCTTCTGCTTACTTTAGGATTATTTTACTCTTTTTTATAGGTCCTTGAAAAAGAAATAAAAGGCATTTTATTTGAGAAAGAAAGAGTAATACTGCTCCTATCTGTGGATAATGAAATTGTCTAGGTAGAAAATCTCCAGGAATATACAAAAAAAAAAAAAAAACAAAAAACAGGCAATAAAAAAACCAAAATGAACCAACCTCCTAGAACTAAAACAAATAAGGTGGTTCAGTAAGGTCGCAGGATACAAGATAAACATACAACATTCAGCAGTATTTCTATATAGAGTAATGAACAGGTGGACCCCCAAATAAAAAATACAAAACCACTCAATAAATGAAACACTTAGGTGTAAATCTAACAAAAATGTACAGGACTTGGATGCTGAAAAGTACAAAATAGTGATGAAAGAATTCAAAGCAGATCTGAATAAATGGAGAGACATTTATTTATTAGGTCCATGGACTGGAAAAATCAGCAGAGGAAGATGTCTGTTCTCCCCAAATTGATGTACAGGACTAACATGATTCTTATCAAAATCCCAGCAAGACGTTTTTATAGATGTAGACAAGATAATTTAAAAATGCATAAGAAAAACAAAGAAACAACGAAAACAGCTAAAAGCAGTTTTGAAAAAGAAGAAGGAAGTGGGAAGGATCAAGCTCCCAATTTCAAGGCTGTAGCCATAGACATGAGACAGTGTGGTAGCCGCAGAGGGACTGACACACAGGTACTGGGACGGAACAGAGAACCTGGGAACAGACCCACAGAAATACGCCCAACTTATTTTTGACAAAGGTGCAAAAGCAGTTCGAGAGGAAAGTTCATCTTTTTAACAAGTGGTGCTGAAACCATGAATGACTAGACTCCAAAAATGAACTTGACAGAAACCACAGACTTCGTACAAAACTAACCCAAAATGCATCATGGATTTTCATGTAAAATGTAAAACTTTTAGGAAAAAAGAGGAGAAAGATCTTTGGAAACTAGGGCTAGGTTCCTAGGCAGCAAGTTCTAAAAAAATTGACAAATTGGACATCATGAAGATTTAAAATTTCACAGTTCAAAACACCTGTTAAGAGGATGAAACCGTCAGTTACAGGCTGGGAGGAAATATCTGTAAATCACATACCCAACAAAGTACCAGCATCTAGAATATAAATGAACTCTCAAGACTCAACAGTAAACAAACGAACAAACCTATCAAATGAGAACATGGGCAAAGACATTAAGTGACATTTCACCAAAGAGGATGTACAGTTGCAAAGGAAGCAATGAAAAGGTTTTCGACATCATTAACCATAAGAGAAATGCAAATTTAAACCACGCTGAGACACGGGACCTATCAGAACGGCTGAAAACTTCTAAAGGGCTGTAAGGATGCTGAGATCGGGATCACGCAAGCGTTGCTGGCGTTAATTTAGGACGGTACAGCCTCTCTGGAAAACAGCGTGGGGGTTTCTGCTTCTTTCTTTGTTTTAATTGAGGTGTAGTTGATTTACAATATTATGCTACTTACAGGTGTACAACACAGTGATTCAAATGTTCTATATATTATACTCCAGCACCAGTGTCCACGCAGTAGAAGGAGCCCCCGAGCATGGATACCGCCAGAGTCTATGTCCCCAGGGTGAGCGGCAGCCACCGCTGCTGCCCCTCCCCCCTTCTCTAGGAGGCCCTCCAAGACCAGCAGGTGGGTCTGGCCCAGGCTCCCATCAGATTACTTCTTCTGCCCTGGGCCTGGGAATGTGTGAGATTTGTGTGTGCCCTCTAAGAGTGGAGTCTCTATTTCCCACAGCCCCCTGGTTCTCCTGAAAGTAAGCAACTACTGAGCCTGTGCTGTAGAGGCTGCGAGCCACAACTACTGAAGCCTGTGCACTGCAACTACTGAAGCCTGCCCGCCTAGAGCCCATGCTCCGCAACAAAGAGTAGCCACCGCAATGAGAAGCCCGTGCACTGCTACGAAGAGTAGCCCCCACTCGCCACAACTAGAGAGAGCCCGTGCAGCGACGAAGACCCAATGCAGCCAAAAATAAATAAATAAAAAATAAATAAATTTATAAAAAATAAAAAAGAGGTTGACGGGATTAAAGGAAACTAGACTGGGTGAAAATGGAGGAGGGAACAGAGATTTTGCACATTGCTGTAAATTTAGCAACAAGTCAAGGTTACAATAATCACAGCGCCAGAAGAAATGGGTTTACCTGAAGACGGTGTCCCTGCAACACTGCCCAAGCCAGAGGGGATGTTTGGGCAGCACGCCAGGTCCCCTCTGTTCCATGGACTCTGAACAGTGATTAAGAGGACCTGGGCACCTGGGCACCTGGGCACCTGGGCACCTGGGGACCTGGGGACCTGGGGATCTGAGGACCTGAGGACCCGGGGACCTGGGGACCTGAGGACCTGGAGACCTGGGGACATGGAGACCTGGGGCACAGGACCAACAGGTGTGGCAGGAGGTGCTTTCCCTCCCCCACCTCTCCCTGCATGTGTCCGCCCCACCAGGAGAGGCCTGCGTCACACACTCTCTACCTCCTGGGCTTCCGTCAATGTCTGTGGATGGCAAGGCACCTCGGGACAGGCACCCACCCTTCTGTGCTCACTGCTGGGAGGTTTATTTTGCGGCTCAGGTGTGGGTGCCTTGAGGGCAAGGAAGTTGACCTGACTGACCTCCCACCGATCCCTGTCTGAAGGCCTGACAAACTCGCTAAAGGAATAAATGCATGATTGACCTGCGTGATCAATAACAGGCAGGTGAGTTCCACATCAGTCAGCGGCGACCCCCAGGGCCGTCACCCACCTCAACTCCTCGGGACCCAGCCACCGCACAGTGTCCACAAGCCACGTCTGGCCACAAGGCCATCAGCCAGCCCAAGGCAATGGCCTTGGCCTTCGCCACTCAGGGCAGCCTTGCCTGGACCCTAACACTTCCAGCCCTGGCTCTGCCTGAGGGTCCAGCCCTGGAGCACCAGCCTTCTCTCAAGCCCCATCCCTGACCCGTAGGTGGTGAGGCCTGCGGAGAGGGGGCTCTGAGGGCGGTCATGGGGCTGAGGGCAGGAGGCCCTGGTGGGCAGTGCTGCGGGTCCCAGTCCTGCTGAGGGAGTCACAGGGCGGAGGGACCTCGCACAGCACCAGGGGCACCACGACGTGAAGGATGGGCTCCTGCAGAGGGGCGAGCACGGGTGTGGTGGGCCTGGCTCCCCGGGGACGTGTCCCCAGGAAGGACAGTCCTTTCAGCACGCTGGGCTCGTTGGAGCATGGCTCACACGGCGTTTCCCTGCACACAAGGCAGGCACGGTGAGCGAGTGCAGCTTATGCGTGGCCCTCGGGGCAGTGAGGATGCTGGGATGCAGGCAGCTCACGCCACTCCCCGCTCCTCTGGGTACCACCCTCAGAGGCAGAGTCTGCCTGGTGAGGGTTCTGAGGTCCCTGTGGGGAGAGAATGAAGGGGCCATGTTGGCACTAACCTCGGGCAGGACGGGCAGAGACTCAAAGAGCCCTTTTCTGTCCTCCGCTGACCTCGGCACGCAGGCTGGGAGTCTCTTTGGGGCTTACACGTTGGTGGAGGTGGATTCTGCCGCCTTAACCATGTACCCAAGGGGCCTGAGGGAAGCGTGGACCCGTGGGATGTGGGGTGTGCAAGGTCTGAGGAGGTCTGGCTGGGAGGCTGAGGACGGGGCCCCAAGGGGGTCTGCTCTGAATAAAGCAGGTGTCTGGGAAACATCAGAGCAGAGCCTCCCAGAGCTCAGAGCCGAAGGAACCCTTCCAAGGACCTCTCCCGATGCCCATTTCACAGATGGGGAGACTGAGGCCCAGGCCACCCAGGCTTGGCAGTCCTTCTCACCCGGGCTCACCCCTTTCCAGCTCATCTATTCCCACTCTCCTCCATCCTGGATCTTCTAGGTTCTTGGGCAGAGGAATCATGGCCTCAGGGCCGTGTGACCCTTAGCGTTTTGCTCCCTGTAATGGTAGGAACAGCCCACCTTTCAGGACCTGAAACTCCCCACCTGCCCACAGGAGATATCCCTGCGCTGTTGTCTGCTGTCTGTTCAGTGGAGCCCTGGGTGCCTCTGGGGGATGTGGGCTGGACTCTCTGAATAGAACATTCCGGGTGGACTGGCCTCTTCAGAACAAGCACTGTTCCTGTTCCCTGAGGCCAGACTGATGGTCTAATTCCATCCCACCTTCATTCCCACGCTTACGCTGAGCGTTGGACTGGGTTTACGGAGAGATGAAGAGGTGCCTGGGGACGTTTCCAGGTGGCAGCTGGGAGGGGGGAGCCACCACGCCCACTGTCCGCCCACAGCCAGGCATGCCTGGCGGGCCTGGTGCAGACAGAGGACAAAAGGCAGTGGGCACCAGGGCAAGAGGGAAAGCTGAGGGGCGGGAGAGGTGGGCAAGGGCTGACGGCCCTGTTCCTGCAGCTGCTGGCGTGGGGACTGCATGGGTCAGGGGCAGCCAGACAGAGTCGTGCGGAGGGACCGCGTGAAACTCAGCCAGAACCTGACCCCGTGAACCCTCCACCCGGGCGTGGCCCGACTCCTCGGGGGAAGGAGTGGCAGGTCCCCAGCCCTGGCCCTGTCAGGCAGCTGCCCTGCAACCCTCCCTGGGGGGCTTCTTCTCTCTGCTGTCAGAGCAAAGCTTCCTGCCGAGGAGTCACCAGAAATGATGGGCTCTACCTGTCTTCCCCCAGAACCGCAGCTGAAGCCAGTCCGGATGTCCTCTGGGACCCCCATCTGAGCCACAGCTGGGCTCCCTGATCCCGGCACGCCCGCGGCTGGAGCACCCGGTCCCAGGGCACCTGCTGTGTCTCCGCGGAGCCTCCCCTCCCACCCGCCCCACGCTCACTCCCTGCGGGCAGCTCACCAGCCTGGGACCAGCTGGATGCTTGGAGCGCTCAGGCTGGAGAATATTCAGCCGAGACTGAACAGCTGTGGCCCCTCACCTGCGTCTCACCTGCAGATGCTCTGAGGCTCCAGAGCTCCCAGCCAGTAACACCCCATTTCTGCTGACGACGATGCGCCCTGCTGGGGCCGGGGTGCAGAGGGTGGCAGCACAGGCCCCCGAAACTGCCCGAGGCAAATGGGGTTCAGCATGCATCGGATCAGAGCTGCCCGATCGCTTGGTTCCCACCCTCCACGCGTGTACGCGCACACATATGCACTCACACGTGTGCACGTACATTCACACACACACACGCACTCGAGCGTGTCACACAAACACTTGTGCACGTGTGCACATATACACACTCACACATGTCACACACACACACAAGAGCCCACATACATTCACACACATACACACACTCACGTGTGCACACACGGGGGCACGCAGCTTCCATTCCGAAGAAGAAGGAGAGAGACAGAGACGGACGAGGGAGAGGAAAGGAAGTCAGCCCCCAGAGACACCCCAGACACCAGACATTAGAGGGCAGAGTGACCAGAGTCAAGGAAACTTCTAAAGCCTAGACTCAGGGAAGGCAGGGCCAGTCCCAGGACACGGCAGGGAGGGTCCTTTCACTCCGGGTGGGAGCGCTTCCTAAGGGTCCCTGCAAGGGGCCAGCATCATGCCGCTGGACGCGGGGGAAAGCTCGGGTCGGACGCTGAGGGACTGGGCAGCCGTCTCCGCGTTTGATGCTCATGGGAAGTGCTGGCCCTCCATGTGGGGATTAAGGAAGTTCCAGCTCAAATCCCCCACAAGCAATCTTCCATCCGGGCCGTGAAGGAGGCGGTTTTGCTCAAGTCCCCGCGGTAACTGTCCTTTTGTCCCTCTGCTCATGCACTGTGCATGGAGCCCCGAGCCCACTCCCTGCCACGTAGCAGGCATTTGAGAAGCCGACTGAGAAATCCTCTTGTGCGGCATCTCTGTGAACCTTCATTTTGCCCGTTGCTCACGGGGGGCCTCTGCGCGCAGAGTCTGCACTGATTACGGTGTCTGGGCGTGGGGAACGGTTTCAAGGTCAGGAGCGCCTGCCCGCCGCCCGGTCTCCCAGCGACCGTCCGGAGAGTCAATCTGCGGGCCTCACATTCCCAAATGGGAGCTCTCTCAAGCATGAACTATCAAATTACTGTCAATTCCGGCTGATTTTCTAACAGACGATGGGAAAGTCTGCCATCGACTTCATAGGTGGCTTTTACCCACTTTCTTACTTATTCAAAAATAACAGTGAAAGGTCATGGGTCTGGTACATGCAGTTAGCTCTTTGCTGTTTATTGAGTTTCTATGCTTGGTTTAAAACTGAATTACCGGGGCCTCAAGTGAAAATGCATTTATGCCCTTCAGAAAAATCTGTACCTAAAAATTAAATTGTATTATGAAAGCAGAGAAGGCTGTCAGGGAAGTGCAGGAGAATTGATTGGGAGATCAAGCGCCTGTGAGGACACGTTATAATTGTCAGCCGGGTCGCCATGGGTGCTTGTGTCATGCGAGCCACTGGCTTGGGGGCCTCCGCTCTGTCCCCTTCTGGCGGCGTGTCCCCGAGGAAGCCCCGCTAGAGGGGTTGGCCGGCTGGACGCTAATTACGGGACGGGAGCAAGGTGGCGGGGACCACAGGGCAGGCCCAGAGCAGTGCTTGCGTTCGCGGGGTGCTGGGTCGGACGCCACGCCTGGGCCTGGAGTCCCCAGCTCTGCGGGTCCCGTGTGGGGACTCTCTGGGATCAGGCAACCGCACGGGGGACACCAAGAAACCCGGGGCACAGACAGGCTCCCAGGGGAGTGTGGCTTTGGGCAGAGGGGCCCAAACAGGGCTGATTTGCAAGGAAGCTTTACCTCAAGTTCGTGTTTGGGGGCGGAGGATAAACGTCTCATGGCCAGTTAAAATAAGACAGGGGAGAGTCCTTCCCACTGAGGGTGGCGGGGCACGGAGCAGGGGCGGCGTGCGTGCCGCCTGGGCCCCAGTCCGGGCTGGTCAGCTTCTGCAGGGCTCTGACAAGGACGGGTCAGGAGGGACTGGGGGGCGTCCCAGCAGCCTTGGCCTGGAAGGAAGTGTGCTGAGGATTCGGAATCGTCACGGTCACTGTCACCTCTGCTTCCTGTTTCCAGAGTCCTGAGTGCAGACGTCCGAGCCACCCTGGATCCCAGGGCCCGCTTCCAGGGTGGACGAGCCCTCTGCTGCGGGGTGGCCAGTCCCCCGTGTCCGGGTGTGCTCGGCTGTGCCAGGCTCCCCTCAAGACCCCCGGTGCTCACTCATCAGTAGAGCGGGAATAAACGCCTGCCCGAGGCTGCGAGGAGGGGAAATGAGGCCCCTCGGTCCAGTGCCCGGCATGTGGAGGCCACCAGGGTCACAGCTGACACACAAGCACACGCTCATTTTCACAGGGGCTTGCATCCGAACGTTTATGTTTGCGTCATTTGGATGCGCATTATGCAGATCTAAACAGGACACCAGCCATCCTTTCAGAGGTGTTGCTGCCGAAGAGACGCGTCAGAGGAGTGAGTCCATTTAAGGTCATTTTAAAGAAGAACGTTGGCCAGCGACAGCCCCACGGGTACGGCCGCCGAGAAGAGGCACGCGGCACAGCTTGTGAACAGCTATGTTCTGGGGAACAGGATTCCCTCAACCTTCTCATTTTCTGGATACACGTGGGGCCCGGGCGGAGCTGGGCTCAGCTGCCAGCCCACCTCCCTCCAGACAGTGGCTGGGAAAAGAGCCTCCCCACCACCCCCATCGTGGAGGGGACCCGCATCCTTCCCCCGGGGCACGCGTGAGAAATCAAACACCTCCCGTGCCGTGTGCATGTTCGCGGCACCATCTCCAGTCCTTCGTGTGAAACGCAAAGAAACGTAAAGAAACGTGAACGATATTAAGCGCCAGCACGTCCGCCCCGTCTGCCTGGCACCTGCCTTGGCCTCCTTGTTCAGCTAGACGTGGCATCAAAGACACACCCGGCCAAACCGTGGGACTTTACTTTTCCTTCCAGGAAAGTTTCCTATTTCCCAATAACAGGGTGACTCTGAAGGTGAAGCCCTTAGCAAGCCAGGGAGAAGCCACAGCTCCAAGGCTCACTGTTGGGCGTCATTGTAGGAACTGATCTGCCGCCAATGAACCGTCCTAGCTCCAGGAGGCTGGCCCGTTCCCAAAGGCGTCAATCGCCGGAGCAGTTTCCATCCCTCGCGGGCGTGGAAACGGATCCCTGCCTGGTCTCTCCTAGGAGTTGTGACTCTGGGTGGCTGGGCTGCATCTGCTCTGCGCTCACGGCGTGAAAGCAGAGCCGACCGCCAGCAGCAGAGAACGGCCTGCGCGGGACGTTTGGTTGCCGGCTCCTCAGAGGCTGACGGGGTGACTAGCTTCTCGCCCTTACCTGGCAGGCTTGTTGCTGCAAGAGACAGGTAATGCACACCCCGGGCAGGATCACCTTTCATCCTGGGATTCCGACGAGTAACTAGGTATTCCAGGCAGCCGCCTTACAGACGGGAAAGCAGCTATTCACACAAATAAAACTCTGGTTCATGCTCTGCACGGAGCAAGTTCAGTGGGAAAATGTGGGGTGATTACGGGTATTGCTGCTGCCGATGACGAAGGGATGAAGGCGATGATGGTGATGGGGGGGAGGGGAGGACACCATTTCTGCCGTCTTGGATTGCACTGGCTGGAAGATGGGTCCCTGTGTTCATCCCTTCATGCCCATTCAGACATTATGAAGCTGGCTTTGCTTCTCTTGATGAAGTTCAGATACACTGGACTATGGCCTTGACACTCATCTAGTTTTTTACATGAAAAAATGAGTCTGTATTACCTGATACCGAATCAGACAAAGACAGTACAAAAAAAAAAGAGAAGCAAGGACACCATAGACCAATGTCTCATGAACTTGGATGTGAAAGTCCGAGACAAACACCAGCAAACTGAATCCAACTGTGCATAAGGAGAGTTTGCGCTCTGACCAAACAGGATTTATTCCGGGGATGCAAGGCCGGCCCAACAATCAGATATCAGCCAGTGTAATCCCTCACATCCACAGACTGAAGAAGAGTCATACGATCACATCCGTCGCTGCAGCAATTGCATCTGACAAAATGTAACATGCGCTCGAGTCCTTCCCCTCCCCCTCCTCTACCCCCTCCCGTCCCTCCCCTCCCCCTCCCCTCCCCTCCCCCTCTTCCTCCCTCCTCCCACCTCCAGCCTCTGGGCGTCCTGACACCACCAGGCACCTCCGCCCTGGAGCCACAGCTTCCCTCCCCCGCCCTCTCAGTCACCCTGTTGCAGGTTGTCAACCTCTCCCTGCTCGTCTTCCTGACAGCGCTTCCTGCCACCAGGTGGTCACTGCAGCTTCTGGCGAACGTTTGCTTGATTTGTTTCCTGTCTTTCCGCTAGAATTTAAGGTCCTCGAGGGCAGGGGTTGGCGGGTTTTCGCTGCCACATTCCCAGTGCTTAGAAGGTGCTGCGCAGAGCCAGTGCCTCCTGAGTGCTTGAGCACCAGCAGGCGTCTGCAGGTGCGGTTTGCTGGGCCGGCCCCAGGCGGGCGCTTGCCTTTCCTTCGTCCACTCCGCGGACCCAAAGAGCTTTCTCTTCTTAGAGATGTCAGTGCTTCTAAAACAGAAACACTCCACCTTACGAATGCTGTTATTAGCGCCTATTAAGAGCTGCCTCAGAGCAGGAGACGGAAGCGCAAAGATCTCCCCATGGAGGGGCCGGGCGTTCACTCCTCCTGACTGTGCGGCGGATTTTAATTACGAGGCTTTAACGTGCATGTCAGGGAGGAGAGGATGGTAGGAGCATGCAGGCACCGGCATTCCCACCGGAAACAGCAGGTAACCTCCTCTCCGCCAGCACCACTAAACAAGCGCGAAATCAGCGGATATCAGCGCCGAAACAAGCGAGAGGGCCTGCGGCTTCCGCCTGTTCACTTAACATCCACCTTGGCTCCTTGTCAGACAGACCCGGCTGGAGCAGTGGCAGGGGCAGTGGCTGGAGGAGACTGGCCAACCCCAGGCTGGACCCTGGGTGTCAGCTGGCAGGGCAGGGACGGGACGCGTGGCTGCAGGGCCCCTCTCTTCCTACCTGCCCTAGTCCCAGTGGGCGCCCGGGATGAGGAACACCTCCGTACCCCGCCTCTGTCTTCTTAGCTCTTCGAGCCGACACACGCCTGACCCTCCGCGCTCAGCCACATTCTCTCCTCCTCATCAGGGGGGCCCCCACTCACTCTCTTGCTGTAGGCCCGGGGACCTGCTCTGGGACGTGTGCACGGGAGCCCCGCTCGGCAGGAGGAAGAGCCGTGGAGAGCAGCCCTGCCCACCAAGGATGGAGACCAGCAAGGCGGCAACTCAGGACGCCTCGTGCAAAGCTCAGGAGGACTTGTGAGTCGGCCTGGCCTGGGCTTCCATCACAGACTGTGGTGGACACTGGGGGGCCTAGTGTCAGGCCCCCTCCCCACTTTGCAGCAGTCCAGCTGTGTGAGAGAGTCCTCGCCGGTTGGTCCTCACCTGCGTAAGCTCCCCCCTGCGCTGCGGCAAGTCTGGGGATCAAGCTCCTCTCGCTCTCTCTCTGGGTTTAGGTGAAGAACTATCATGTCATCCCGGGAGCCGCTGGCAGAGGGAAAGAACCCACATACTTTATGAGACGACTGAGCTGCTGGATCAAACCTATCCTGAAGCTCTCCACTCTGTATATTTCACTTTTCTGGGATGACACGTTCCTGATGATTTTTGTTGGGATTTTAGTTCCTTGGAAAGTCAAGCACCCTTCCAGTCATACCGATGACCCTGGCCGAGTCCTTTTCCCTCTGTGGCTGCAGTGGCCTTGTCTTAGAATTGGTACCAGGATTAGGGAGAAGGTGGGTGTGAATTTCTCAGCAAAGTCCTGGCTTGCTGCACTGGAACCACTTCTGTTGATTAAAGGGTCACTTTACTGCAGTGCTGGGTTCCTGAAACGCTTCTCGTGCATCATGTCTGTGGTTATTGTTTTTATTGGGTGATTGGATTTTATTAGCACTGCCCAAAGGGAGCTGTTCTTTTAGGTCTCATAAGGCGAGTGTCCTGTGAACCCCGGGCTCTGGGGGGGCCTCTCTCCTCATTTACTCATTTGTTTGATTACCTCCGATACCCACCCTGGCCCGGAGCAACCAAACTGATATGTTCACACACTCTTTAAAGGGACCTTATTAAAGCAGGTGTTGTCTTCTGCATGTGTATTTCGCATTTGCTGTACCTGCCTTGCTGTTTAGAGCTTGTTCTGATGCTCTCTGCCGGCAGCGCTGCCTTTGACGTCTGCCCTGGACCCTCCTACAATCGAGTCATTGGAGACAGTTCTCTGCGCGGTACCCGGCTGCCCACCCCGTGACGCAGGAGGGGCAGGGGCGCCACGGCTCCCAGGCCACAAGGCCACCTCCCGCGTCCCTCCGTCCTGTCCCCGAAGGCTCCGCATCACCGATCACATCACCTGCTGGGCTCCTGAGACACAGTGGATACCCTTGGGGCCTGAACCTCCGTTTCCCTGTAGCCAATGAGCCGGCCTGTGTGTTTCTGGGGCCCCTGTCCTTTTGCCCCTGTTTCCAAAGGGTCTCTGTCTGGTTCCTCTCACTCCTGGCGGCTTATTAATTTTAGAGTTTGCAAATAACTGGCCCAATGTTTTGCCTGCCTTTCAAACTTCCTCGTGGTGGCCTTCCCTGACCGCAACCCCTAAGATGACAAGTCCTGTAAGGTGACAAGTCCTGCACCTTACGTGCCGGGCAACGTAGTTTCTGAGCCAGCGTGATGGGCACAGAGTTACAGCTACGCTGTTTCCAGGAGCCTGGAAAGCAGAGGGTAAACGCGGCTCTACCCCATCATCACTACAGGCACTTGGCAGAACGTGGCGTTTTGCTGCGGACCCTCAGGGGCTGCAAACCTGGAGGACAGCTGTGGCCCCAAGTGCTCCCCTGTCGGCTCCTGGCCTGTTCCTGTCATTGCCCTTGAGTCCTGGGAGCACCGCTCCCCTCCAGGCATCTCATCCCCGCGGCCCCCTTGCTCAGTGCCCCGTCTCGGTCCTCCCTTCAGCTCTCGCCCTGCGACAGCTTAGCCCGCACCTGGCCTGGGGCAGCTGACCGCTCCGGCTCCCCTGCAGGCGAAGAACGCTGATCTTTTTGCCGAGAAATCCTGGCAGACCCAGATCCTCTGATGTACAGAGTGACTCAGGCGAGGAGAAACTGCAGGCAGGCCAGGAGGAGAGGGACTGTGCGGGAGAGGGCCAGGTGCCTGCAAGCAGAGGAGAGGCCTGGGGCGGGGGGAGGCGGCCTGGGGGTGCTGGGAATGATGCTCAACCGGCCCAGAGAATTTGGCCTTTATCCTCCTTAGGCCCGTGAGAAACTGGACGCTGCGGGTGAGAGGTGAGAGCTCAGACAAGCCGTGGCGATGAGGCTCCAGGCCTGATAGGCAGAGAGAGCAACAAGCAGGCTCCGGCCTGGCCGGGGGACAGGGGCCCCCACCCTTCCTAGTTCAGCCTGAAACCCCAGGGACTGGCCGAGTGGAATCAGCTCGCTCTGGAATGGCAGGCAAGTACCGAGCATCCCTGTAAATGAGACCATGGGGAGGGCTGGGGAGGGTCCGCAGGGCAGAGAAGGCTCACGTGTGCCCTGGAGGGTGGCTTCCACACCTGCAGCGCCGCAGACGCACCCCTGACGTTTCCTAAGTGCCCACTCTGTCCCCACACCCTTCCTGGCCCCGGAGCTGAGGCAGGAGAAAGGCGGCCAAGACCCCGCCTGACAGAGCTGGACCCCAAGGGGGGAAGGACCACGGAATCAGATGTCCAGTAGCAACATCTGATCTGGGGAGAAAAATAAAGTGGGAGCAGGGAGGACCAGAGGAGGGGGCTCTTCTAGAAGGATGGCTGGGGCCCGTCTGATGAGACGACACACTGCAGAGCCGGGACGGGTGGGGAGACGCCGGGAGGTCAAGGGTGAGCAGAGCCTGGGAGGACCTCAGAGGAGCCGCGGGAAACAGGGGTGGGGGGAGGAGGGATTTGGCGTAAAGTGGGAGACAGGCTGGGTGGGGCCCCTGGGGCTGGACCACGGGGCAGCAGCTGGACGAGGGGCTTCACGTGGCCGGCAAAGCAGAGAGGAGCTGCAGGGGGCGTGGATGTGGGCGTGAAGGCGGGAGAGGAGAGCAAACCTGCTGAGTCTGCACCTGGACAGGGGGACGGGACACGGGGGACGGACACAGGGACGCGGGGATATGAGGGGCAGGACATGGGGACACAGAGGTGGGACATGGGGATGGGACAAAGGGATGGAGGAGCCTTAATGGCAGAATGGAACCAGAGTCTGTGCACCAGGGGCCCCGTGGTGCTGCTTTGGAATTGAGGTTGGGTGGTGGTTTTTTTTTTCTTTTTGAGGATATACATGTGTCTACATAGTTAAGATATTTCAAACCTGTTAAACTCAGACAAATTAGAAGTAGAAAGAGCCTGTATAATAATATTCTGCATTGAGGAAGGTCGGTGAAATACGGAAGCAAAGATATTCTTCCAGGACACTTTTCTTGTCAGTTCCTGCATCCTGGGGGTCCTCGCTGACCCAGTTGGGAAGAGGGATACGTTTTCGCACCTTAAACCCACGGCCAGCCCAATGGAGCTTCTCCAACATTCCAAGGATTCGAGGGGTTCTCTCCCCCACCCCTGATTCCAGGAGAGGCCGAGGGAGAAAGAAGGGCTGGAACCAGCCTTGTTCTCCTCCATGCAGGACCCTGTCCCGGGTCCCCCGGGGCTGCAATCCCAGGGCCACCATCCCAGCGCAGTTGCAGCCCGGGCCTTGGTGAGGGAGGGGGCCCGAGGCAGAGTGGCCAAGCAAACACAGTGAGTGCCCTGAGGTTGGGGAGGAGGTTTGCTCTCCCAGAAGCTTCTGGGGCCGCGTCGTGGGCCCGCCCCATGCAGGAGCCTTTGACAAGAGAAGACTTGGGCACCGGCCCCTCACGAGGACCTGAGGTGCCCAGCCGTGGCCACACGCGCCTGCCGTCTCCTCCAGGACCCTCCTTCCTGGCTCCCCGACTGACTCCTGCACCTGCCAGGTGGGTCAGCCTGAGCCCTCAGCTGCGTGTGGCCTTAGGCCAGGGTCAGGCTGCAGGCCAGATCTCACTCCCTCGTGCTACCTCCAAGGGGCTTCATCCACGACACCTGCAGCGGCCGTGTTGGGAGGGCCCGTGGTCATCTGTTCCAAACTCCCGTCCCCGGCCAAAGTCCCCTTTGCCACGCTCTGACCTCTGCTGCCACCCCCTCTCAGCATCCAGTTGGAGCCCGCAGGATGCCTTCCACATCCATCCAGGGCAGTGTCGGAAGAGCTGCCTGGGTCCCGGGAGCTCTCTGTCGTCCTGGCTCACCTGCCTTGTCCCACGGCCATCCCCCTATACACTGTGTTCAGTATGCGGTCACCTCCCTGGAATGGACACCAGTTAATCTTCAAGCACATGAATTTCTAGAAGCTACTATTTCCGCACCTGAAGACACTGACCAGAAACAAAACAAAATAGAACCAAACGAAAACAATCTCTTGGGTTCGGGCCAGGCCACGTTTCCAAGACCCGACGCTCGGAAACTGTCCTGATGCTGGTCGCCAGGTGCCCAGGGCACTGGCTCTTCCCCACAGGGCACATCCTTCACCTGCTTCACCAATGGTCCTTCCCCATCTGAGTCCCAGCCCTTCACCAGCCCGGGGCAGTGCCAGGACCACGGCGCTAGCCCACGGAGGGAGGGACGGGGGCGTCCACCACGTGTCAGGGGGCAGGGGACCAGGTGGGAGCAGTTTGCCCTCCCTCCCTCCTGGTGCCCACACGTCCTCATGCACGAGGCAACCGGCTGGCCTGGTCAGGACGGGACTGTAAACTGCGGGTGTTCGCCTCGCAGGGTCCCCTGAGCACCTTTGCAGCTGATCGGTTACCAAGTCGCGGTCACGGCGGGGGCTGACTCCGTGAAATCCCACAGGCCGTCTCCTCTAGCTGGGGGTGCGCGTAGATGCAGGCAGGTCCATCACCCACTCCCGAGTCCTGCCTTCCCCTCTCAAGGGCGTTTCACCGACTAGAGGCTGCAGCAATGCTGCGGCCACGCCAGGGAGCTCGAAGGCCTCTGGGAATGAGCCCTGCACCTGCAGGATCTGACGTTCTCCAGGTAGGTGGTGTCAGAGCTGAGCTGAATTGTAGGACGACCGGCCGGCCAGTGTCTCAGAATCAGACGGAGGGGAGGAACCCCCATGAGTCTGGTGTCAGGAGTGCTATGTGTGTGAGTGTGTGAGAGGAGAGCAAGAACAGAAGAAAGTTCTCCGGACCCCCGGCCGTCGGCCCGTCTGTAAGGGGCTCAGCTCCCAGGCCTTCAGTCCCTTGGCATCAGAAGCGGCCCGTGAATCCCGCCTGGGGGACCTGGCGGCAGGGCTGCGTGTCTGGAGAGGTTCATTAGCATCGGGCACTGTCTGCTCCGCCCAGGATGCCTCCTGCTCTGCAGAGGGTCATGAAGGGGGTCAGGTAATAGCCCACCCGAGCTCTCAGCCCTCCCAGGCCCCTGCCCTGCACTCAGGCCATTAGCGAAGAGCTGCTTCTCCCTGGAAGTCAGGAAACGAGTGGCACTGGGCAGGACTGCCGGGCGCTGGGAGAGGGCGCAGGGTCTGGACAAAGGCCACCAGCAGATCCTGCCGAGGGTCATCCCAGGACTGTGTGCACAGCAGCCTGGAGAGTGTGTGCGCAGGTAGGACATGGCCTGGCACCATTTAACAAGCGCTAATTGTGTCTCTGCAGACACCCAACTAATCACGGGGTTAAGAGGGTGATGAGACTGCCACCACGAGGAACCACAATCTGTCACTGGCCTTTTGCCGCTGTGAGTGTGAATATTCATTTGCAATGAGCTTTCTCTAAACTAGCGAAACCCCGACTGCCTTCCTGGGGGAGGCGGCTGGGGAGATGTCTGGGGGGTCACATGTCCACGTGCTCCCCGTGCACGGTGGGGGGGCGTGTGTGGCATCACCACCGTTTCCCCTTGTCAAGCCCGCCCAGCTGCAAGGGGAGGGGCACTGAGGTCTTGCCTCTCATGCCCCTGTGCCCTCACGGTCAGAGTCAGCTGGGCCTGACCCTCTCCGCCCCCGTCCCCGCCCACGGCCATTCCTCCCCACGTTGCCCCTGAGCCCCTCCCAGGGTCCTCCCCGCAGACCCCGTACTAGGAAGGCTCGGCCTGTGGCTCTGTGTGAAGGTTAAATTTTGAAACAAGAAGGTAGGGCCACCAGGACCCCTCTACCCACGCAGGACCTCCGAGCTTCTTGATGTTTTTATGAGGAGTTTTTCTCGCTCAGTGTTCCCTAGATACTGTTTCTTAAGCAACCTGCGAATTTTTCACTGGGGTCTTAGACTTTGCCTGTGACTCCCGTACTGACTCAGGATTTCCAGCTGAGTAACTGATGAAGTAATAATCCCAAATAAAGGATGGTATTGCAGAACGTGAATGCATCTCTGCGGGATACATGCAAGGCAGCTTGTAGCTGGGGAAGAGGAGTGGCCTCCGTGCTTATTAATTCAGCCGTCTAAACGAGAGTCAGAATTTCAGGCTGAATAAATATCGAGAGTTTGTTTAGGTCCCGGAGGTCTTTGAGAAAGTCAGTTATTGAAAGGCTTGCTTGGAAAGCTTTAACCTCGGCATAATTACCATGGCGCTCGCCGCCATTTCACTTCCATTAATGCAGTGCGGAAGCAGTCCTCCTGCTGTCATTAGCCCAGGTTAAGTGAGTTTGTTTTTTATAATTGTGTCCTGGTGATAGCCACGCAGATAAAAGCAGTACGATGTTGGCTGGGAACCCTCCTGCTACAGACAGGCTTCCCTCAGAGCCTTGTCTTTCTGGATTACTGGACGTCATTCCAGAACCTTCTCCGTTGAAAGCAAAGTATTGACACAGAACTAAATAAACACACACACACGCACACACACACACCCCATGCACACACGCACACAAGTACAGGTAAATCTGGGGGAGTCTGAATAAGATGATCAGTGGATTGTAGCAGTATTAATGTCCTGGATGTGATATTAAATTACAGTTTGGGGGAAATGGGTAAAGGTTACGTGGGGTCTCTCCCTGGTATTATTGCTTATAATTGTATGTCTATCCACAACTATCTCAATATAAAAATTTAGTTAAAAATGCTGCTTCCTACACCCCTAATTGGGATTCTGATGAACACACTGCATTACAAATTTCCCTCAAAATCCTTCCAAAAGTAACGTTGATGGGTCCATTGGAATACAAAGTATTTAACAGACATAAATAAAACAAATATAAAGTTTTACACTGGGGTTGTGACTTTCTTATTTCTACTTGACTTTGTATAAAAGTAACCAACCAGAAGTCTCTGTTTTTGAGACATTTCAGGTGTTGCTAAGAAACGATGTTGAACTATTTTCTCATATGCACACAGTCTACGTACAAAGCTATCTGTGAATCCCTACTCAAGTTCAAGTGGGCGTTCATAGTCATATGCGTGTGGACAGGCATCGACAGACTGTGTCTCTCGGCCGAAGTCAGCCCCTGCTGTTTTTGTCAGTGAGATTCCCTGGGTCGCAGACACACACGCTTGTGGGAGCTGAGCAGCGGCTACAGAGACCCCCATGGGGGGTCTATCTGGCCCTTTACTGAAAGTCTATTTACTATCTGGCCCTTTACTGAAAAAGTCTGTTGACCCCTGCATGAGGACATCATCTCTTAGCAGCCCTCTGGGAATGGAATCTTCTAGATTGCTAACGGTTCTGGGTAGATGAGATTTTAGCACTGGCAGTGCTCCGTGGAATATGGGTGAGAGGCTAGGATCCCCTGACCATGGAAAACTCAACATCTGCTACCAGCACTACCCGGGCCAGCTGTGGAGCCCAGCCACCGGCCGTCTCTGCTGGCTCTGTCTCATCCCAGCTCCCAAGGGCAGGAATCTTCCTCTTCCTTAGGAGACCTGGATCTGGATCAGGGGCTCAGAGGGTGGGGTGGTAGCACAGGAAGAAAGAGGGCAGAGAGGGAAACAAAACAAAACAACGCTGTCCACTCCAAATGTGTTTTCACCCTAAAATTCCAAAATACCTAAAGAAAACTAATATTGAGAAAGAGAGTAAACAGACGAAAAAAATCAATCATCAGCACATTAAAAGATTTTAGCTGAAAGTTGTTTTTAGACCTGTCATTCAAACATTTTAAATAACTATATTGAAGATGTTGAAAGAGGTTAATGGATGTATAACTTTTATTTAAAAGAATGAAAACCAAAATGGTATCTTATAAAAAAGTTGCAATTGGAAATATTAGAAGTATTAGAAATTCAAAATATTAGAAAAGGAATATAGACATTGATGTGGGGGAACCTGCAGGCCAGACGTGGCTCTAGGAGTAAAATGGTGAAGGAAGGGAGAGAGTCAACACTCTCCTCTGACACGGCATCGTGCGTAGAAAAGAGTCTGAATTATGAAAGAAAATGAGTTAAGATGCATGAAGGCCAAATTTGCAGAGTCCAATATTCTTCTGATGAGACATTTTGGAGAATATAAAGGAGAGAATAATGGAAGGTAGAATTTGCAGAGTGAATGACTGAGCAGTTTACAAAATTGAAGACAGAAGTGAATTCTCAGATTGAAAGTATGCTCTGAGGACAAATAAAATTGGCGGCCCCTGCACACATGAAGGTGAAACTACAGAACATCGAGGGTGAAAGGACAGCCTTAAAAGCTGGTAGAGGGAAAAGGCAGGTGGTACTTTAGGGGACAGGAGAGAGCCTGGTGCAGACTCTTTTCCCAGGTCACAGAAGATGGGAGAGTGGGCAACGTCCTCAAAGAGTCGGAGGAAGTGCCTGTCGTAATTTTTGTATGAGGCAAAGTAAGGTCAGTGCTGGTCTTTCAGGACTAAAGAATTTACTACCTAATAACTTCATTAAAAGAAGCTTCAAAAAAAAATGTTCTTTAAAAGAACCGTCACAAGAGTGACTGCGGAAGGATAACAGTGTAGAATTTTAAAAATCAAGGAAACGTAAAGAATAGTAATCAGAAAATACAAAATAAGTGCAAACTCATCATCACCATGAATATCATCCAATTAAACTCAGCTGTGAAGAGATAAACGTTCCATGACTGAACGCTTTCAAGACTTTCTAAGAAGCGTGAGAAAACGTTTAAAAATAGATTGAGAAGATATGCCATATAAATATTAACGTAGCAATATTAACATTCGACAAATCCAAATTTAGGATATATAGTAAGAGGGTTCAGGAGGTATATTAGGTAACAGAAAATGGTGTAAAATAGAAGAGGATATAAGTACTGTAAACTCATATTCATTTAATAAAAGCTTCAAAATATATATAAGAATCTAAAAGGATTATAAGAAGGAATAGGTATACCCACGACGATAAAAGGCGAGCTTAACATATGTGAATTTTTTAGGATAAATAAAAGATCATTGTGCCTCTGAAGATCTGGATGACGAAATCAACACACTTGACTATATATATATATATATATATAGCCATATCCACAGAAGTGTATTTATACATATATATGTAGGTATGTGTATATATAATTATACACTCATAGTGTGTATGAAACATTTATAAAATTAACACTAATAAATATTAAATAAATAAATATTAATAAATAATAAATAAATAAATATTCTGAGATGCTGGCCGTTAGGACTTCAGCATATGAACTTGGGGGATAGAGTTCAGCTCATAAATGATTGAGCCCCAGGTCCCGGCTTGGGGAGTCCACAGTCCACAGGTAGATCACAGACGCGCTGGCTCGATCAATCCCCGGCGCGCAGGTGAAGACGCTCCCCCAGCCCCGAGCCACCCCCGGCGTCCCGTGCAGATGGGCGCAGGCAAGTGTCACGCAGGGCGGGTCACCGACAGCTTCAGAGGCAAGCAAGGCACCTCTTGTGAAGGGGAGCCGTTCAGGTCTACAGCGTGAAATCACCATCTGGGAAACCCAACTTGGAGCGGACCTGGAGGTTTAGGCTGCCCAGGGGATCGGACCAGCTCTGAGGCTAATCCAGTTGGTGACATTTGTCAGCCAACTGCTTTGCTTCCTGCAGGGCTGTGGGAACCGCAGGTCTGAGAGGTAGAGGACCCCACCCTGCCCTCTGTGCGGCATTTGGACAGCTGGGGAGGGGGGCCCAGGCGCCCTGACCCCCCGAGGGGTGGAGAGAAGGTGATGGTGCAGCTGCTCCGGGCAATGGGAAGAGGCCGGTGGGATGCGTCGTCCCCGCCCTTGGCCTGCAGACCCTTCCGCTGACCTGTTGCAGAGCAAAGACCCAGCCTTGATTGGATTGGGTTGGATTGGAGTTTTCACATCTTTATTGGAGTACAAATGCTTTACAATGTTGTGCTGGTTTCTACTCCAGCCATGATTTTAAATAATACAATTAAAAACTCCGCCTCTGAAACATGGTAATTGTCATCTGTCTCATCTCTAAGTGTAATTATATTAAACTCCAATTTTCCCTCAAATATACATTCTAATTTAATTTTCCTTTTTTTCTCTTCTTAACTAAATCTATTATCATTCCCTCAGTTAAATTATGCTTATTTAATCTTTGATGAGGCCTTTGGCTGGCAATCAACTGTTTTAAATTAATGCCCCGAAACCTTGGGGACGCGGGGGTCTTCGTTCCCACGGACTCCGGGGAGGCAGAGGGGACGGGGCTGCTGGTTTCTGGGTCCCCGGCGGAGGGGCTCTGCCTGGGCCTGGGCCCCGCAGACGAGGGGCAGAGCCCACGCCCCTGCTGTCCAGCTGCCCCAAGGACTTCGCAGCTCCCTCACTGCTAGGGAGCGTGGCCAACCTCAGCCTGATGGGATCTCACAGGCAGACCTTCCTCAAGGGAGCAAACAATTACTGCAAAATACCAGTGTTGATCTCAGTGATTTTCACTGTATTAAGTATAAATCCCATAGGTTTACAGCTTCTATGCAACCGTTAAACCAAATTAACATACGAATTAAGTGCAAAAAAATCACCCAAACACAGTCGTCAAATGAAAGCCCTTGGTTTGGAGACAGGCAATGTTTTTTGTTTTTTTTTACAATATAGTGATTCACAATTTTATTTTTTATTTTTTTTACTGGATATAAGTATTTTTTTTTTTTACATCTTTATTGGAGTATAATTGCT
The DNA here is from genome assembly GCF_003676395.1 of Aethalodelphis obliquidens. Lineage (NCBI taxonomy): Eukaryota > Metazoa > Chordata > Mammalia > Artiodactyla > Delphinidae > Aethalodelphis > Aethalodelphis obliquidens. Next base: position 63,498,933 of record NW_020837952.1, on the reverse strand, counting down.
CTACAATGGTGTGTTAGTTTCTGCTTTATAACAAAGTGAATCAGTTTTACATATACATATGTTCCCATATCTCTTCCCTCTTGCGTCTCCCTCCCTCCCACCCTCCCTATCCCGATGAGGCCCGCCAGCTGGGGGCTGGCTTTGTCTCTGCCTGCCCTGGGCATGACGCCAGGGCTGGATCCTTCCCACCTCCCTCAGTTCCTTCGTGTTCCCAGCAGGCTGGGCTGGGGGGTGTCTGGCGCCATCTCCCCCTAAGAGGTGTGGGAGCCGCAGCAGGTGAAGTCGCCCCACTGGTCCCCATGTAATCACAGCACAGGTGAGAGAACCATTCAGATGCTCAGCCTTCAGGGATGGAGAATAATTTAGAACAGAAATGGAGAGGGCCTTCTGAGACCCCCAGCCTCCGCCCCCATGGGCGACCCTGCCCATCACCTCGTGTGTGCATGGTGGGAACATGGCAGAACCAGTGGGTCCCATGACCATGGTCCGTCGGCCCCACCTCCGTTGCCATGACGTGGCTTCCATGATCAGAAGAAACGCTGCTGGAAAATCATGTGGGTGGATAAGGCCTCCACGAGTCCAGGGATGGGGGGCCCCCAATCACCACCCCCAGGTTCAGCCTCTCTGCCCATCTACACAAAACCTGGGGCCCAGACCTCCTGCCCAGAGCTCGGCCTCGACTGACCCAGGTCTCCGTCACGGAGGTACAGCATGTCCAGGGGGGCTGCCCCAGATGCAGGGGGTACTCAGACCTGAACCCTCTACGGGGAGAGGGAGAAACCTCCTGCCTGGTGGAGTGGCAGGGCCAGGCCCCCACTGGAGAAGGACAGAATTCCTCCACGCTGGGAGCAGACTCCATCCACAGCCAAGTGAAAACGCAGTGGACACACCAGAGAGCAGACGTGTCTGAAGCTGGGCGTCCTTTGCTGCTCCCGCAGTGCACTTTGTCTGGATCCCAGGACCACAACCTCAGAAAGTGCAAACCTTGTAATTAAGTTTCAACATTCACATCATGGCAAAACTCACACGTGGGTATCATTTTTACTGCAAAAACGTACTCACTGGCATGTAATTTTTTTCAAATAATTAAAAACGCTTTGTAAACTGTGACATTTCACTGCTGCACTGCAAAAGTTGATTATGTAACCGTGGAGTCTAATTGTCCTGGCTCACATCCAAGAGACGGCCAGACATTTTCAAATGAGTGAAAATGTTCTATAAAATCAATTCATTACGTAAGAGCTGCCGGTAAGAAACTTGCTGTTACAATATCGACATTTAGATGAAAGAAGCTGGGAAAGAATTCCATTGCACCTCGAGACCACCCGCATGGGACGTGCACAGCCTGTGCTCTCCTCTGCGGATGGATGGGAGCTCCCCTTCCCTGGGGGCAGGTGACGGGATGACCCATGAAGCCCATGGACCCTTGCGGCCTGCTGGGAGGAACGCACTGGAAATTTCCCACTTACCTTTCCGCAGCGGCAGGAGAAACTGCATAGTTTGTGGGGTGCTGGGCGAATGGAACATGCGGGGCCCTTGTTCAGAAGCGAGGAGGCATCCCAGAATGGCGCCAGCGCGGAGCCCTCGAGTGGGGCCTCCGGAGCTCGTGCCGTGAGCCTGTGCGCTGACTGCTTAATCCACCCGCGAAGGCGGCCCTGGAGCAGCTGGCCTCGTGTCACCAGCACCCAGTCACCCAGCCGTGAGACTCCGTCCCCATGAGGGCCTCTGTGGCCTGGTGCAATTTGTTGCACACAATGCCTGTGAAGTCCGTGCTTGTGTCTGTGTGCACGTGTGTGTGTATATGTTTGTGTGTGCCGTGTGTATATGTGTGCATGTGCACCCATGTGCTTGCTTAAGTACACACGTGTGCACACGTGTGTGTCTGTGTTAGCCTCTGAGTTTGTGTGTGCACGTACGTGCAGACATGTACGTCTGAGTGTGCGCACACGTGCAGGCTTACGTGTGTCTGTGTGTGAGCTGAGTGTGTTCGTGTGTGTTGGGAGAGCCGCGTCATCCCCACTTGGTGGTGGCCTCGCACTGAGGACGTTTCCTTCCAGACCCCATCCCGGGGCTCCCACCCGGACGCCGCCAGCTTTCTGGGGAGCCACACCCGTCACCCTGGGGAGCCGCCCAGGCTCACTGGGCTGCCCGGGCCCCCGCCGACTCCTGGGGGCCCCGAATCCCATGACCTCACTCTTTTCATTGCTTGTTTCACGAGAAAGGTGGTGCCTCGTTTGAAAAACATATTTTTATGACTGTTCCTCATGCCTCTACTTCCTGCGGATGTCGCCAGGTCTCCCTTCACTCTCCAAGTTCAGAGTCTCACAGGGGAGGGACGGCGGATTCAGGAACCACGTCTACCCGCTGGGGGGGGAGGGGACACCTTCCCCAGACGAGGCCCGGCGGTCTCCGCACACCCCTGCCGGTTACACTCCCCGCAGTGGCCAGCAGAAGCCCCCGCGCGTGCCCCGACGGGGCTTTGGGGAAGGTCAGGGGTGGGAGGGGGAAGCGAGGACCCTGGCTCTGCCGCTGACACAGCCTGGGGACCCGGATGTGCCACTGGCCTGGCTGAGTCTCTCTGCCACCATGTACGAGACCATCCCCCCTTCCTGAGGCCGCCGGGGTGTCTGTCTCATCTCTGGGACCCCGAGTGGTGAAGGGGGGCGCACAGGTGGCTCCTGTCCTCCAGCCAACATTCCACGACTCCAAACCTTTCACCAGAAGCTTCTCTTCCTTCCTCAATCCCTTTTAAAACAATTACCATCACGTGAGCAGAAGTGAAATATGCCCATCTAATTTATTAAACTACCACCCAAACTTAGACATCAAATGTTTTATTAATATTTTCTATCATCCTTACAAGTTAAACCAGCCATGAAAATTACCTTCAACAGAAAAAAAAAAGTGTTGAAAATGTATTCATTTATAGGTGTCACTGCTGAGCAGCTCTTCTTGGGTAATTTAATCAGAAATAGCTGAGGTCTGCTCCAATACTCTCTCTCTGATACAAATATTGAAATATTTAATTAATGTCAATCAGGCCTGGAAGAATGAGTCATGCCAGTGGCAGCAAGTAACCCAGAGCTGCCGTGGCGCCAGAGAGAGCTTCAGGCCGAGGCCTCGGGCCCCCACGTCCCCGCAGGAAAGCCAGGCTGAGGCCACCCACAGGCCCCTCGCGCTGTCGGGTGTGGGGGACTTGATGTGTGCCCTCTGTGCTGGCAGTCAGGACGCAGCCTGCCCCCCTCCCCCTCCCTCCCTCCCTCCCTCCCTCTCTCCCTCCCTCCCTCCCTCTCTCCCTCCCTCCCTCCCTCTCTCCCTCTCTCTCTCCCTCCCTCCCTCCCTCCCTCCTTTGTCTCACTAAATTCTCGTTGGCCTTATTCTTTCAGGGCACCGAATACCATAGGCTACAGGAAACAGAATATGGGGGGTTGGATATTTTTACCAGAAATAAGAACGTTCTCTCGGGGAGTAGATTGGGCTCCATCTGTTGCTACAGGAAGGCACCCTGAGAATAGTGCTCAGAGAGGACCTACCGGGTGTCCCGCATGGCACCCCGCCCACCAAGCGGGTGGGTGTGGCTGGGAGGGGGGCGTTCTGGAGAGGCTCACCTGGGTCCACCGAGCCGGCTGTGGCCCAGGTGGGATCTGAGGGTCGGGATCCAGCGGTCAGGGGCCGTATGGTCTGGAGAGGGACGGGGTCCAAGCCCACAAGCTGGGCGGTCCTATCCTCAGCCCTGAGGGCAGCCCCACACTGATGCTCTCCAATGAGACTGTCCTGGTGGACGCTGAGAACCACTGGGTCATGCCTGGGCCCGAGCGTTGGCGGCGCTGACCCTCCGTGCCTCTCCTCCTCAGCGGGGAAACAGGGCTGTTCCTGCAGCCCCGTCGGGGTCCAGACAGCTCCTAGGAGGCCGCTGGGTGGACACCTGCCCCCTGAAGCCCCGTGTCGATCTCAATGTACGTGTGATCGGGCACCTCTGTTCTCCTAAGCTGCACCCTCTGGAGTGGGGCTCACCCCGTGGAGGCTCCTAGGGTCCAGGGTTAGACCTGCTGGGATCTTCACAGTGGGCCTGGCAGCTGAGTGTTTGGGGGTGACTAGGGGTCTTGGGGACGATGGAGGCCTGAGCCGTCCCCGTCTCCAGACCCCGGGGACTTCTTCTCCAGGGGGACGGGTCAAAGAGGGGGGAGGAGACAAGGACCTTTAGGCAGAACTTTAAGGGAACAATTGTCTTCCTCTCAAGTAATCAGGGAATGTTCCTTCTCTCAGATATCCTCCTGTATATCATATGAACGTATTTCCTCTCTGCTGAAAAGCCATAACAAGGCACTTTTCCGTATTTCTATCATTTCATGGCCACGCGATGGAGGAGGCGTCTTCAGCTCCGCAATGGTCCACCCCCTGGAAGGATGCTGCAGACAGAGTTTCCTCTCATCTCCTGGACACGTGGAGATGCACCTGGGGAGGGGCTGGGAACACACTCCTCTTCTCATGAAGCCCCCAGGCGGAGGGGCTGGGCCAGCACACGCACCCCACCGGGAGTGGGACCCTGCTCCACACACAGCTGCCTGGCGTCGGGTTCCCGGACGCAGTGCCCCATCCCTGAGGCGAGGGGTCCACCCCGTTGACAGACCAGGAAACTGGGGCCCAGGTCGGTGGGGGCTCTCTCCTGAGTCTCACGGACTGTCGGCCGTGAACCTGCCCCTAGCCAGGTGCTCTGACCCCAGAGCCAACGGGACAGATTCTGTCCCACATCACACAGCACACCTGTGAGGGCACGTGCGCCCTAGTCGAGGTGGACGTCCAGCCACGCTGGGTGTCAATCGTGAGCTGAGCTCTGGAGGGGCTGGTGCCCTTGGCCTACCCTGCAGGTCGGGGAGGGTAGCAGAGGCAGCCGGGGTCCATACCGGCGTCCAGCCCCCTGCTCTTGGGGTGGAGAGAGGACGAGGAATGACACCGATGGCATGAATGCCTCCAGGCAGAGGGACTCGGGCTGGAACCAGAGGCTCCGTGGCCATGTCCTCCCTCTGCGCAGGCTCTCCATCTGCTTTCCAGGGTCTGAGGACTCATTTCACCTCCCCGGGCCTCCTCTCCTCCCTGACCTCCCAACTCTGATCGAAGGCCCTCCTCCCGTAAGACGACAGATGTCATCCCATGAAGAGGCTGCTTCATTCGTGGACGCAGTTACTTCAATTAAGAGCACAGCCAGGTGATGATCAATGCCGAAACTAGCTCACATCCCAGAACCGGGGCGACGGTCACGGCGGGAGTGCCCACTGGTCCCTGGACAGGTACGTCTCCACCGGCCCCGCCGTCCAGCACAAATGAGCCGGGACTTGAGTTCCCCTGTCCCCTCAAGCCAGCCCGGGCACTCCTTCCTCTGAAGCCCTCTGCGACCCCTCCTGACCTTTGCATAATTAGCAAGTCTGCGTTGGGGGGTGGACACCCCTGGGCAGCCGTCCGGCCCCCAGCGATCCTGTCCAGACTGGAGCGCACGGCAGCTACCATCCGTCATGCTTGGACTCGGGCCTGCGCGCTGGTGCCGGCTGTCCACTCGCAGGGACTGGCGGGCTTGCGCGCTGGTGCCGGCTGTCCACTCGCAGGGACTGGCGGGCCCGAGCCCCAGTGAGAACAGTGATGGATTCACAAGCACCAGCTGAATTATCCTCTGTAACGGTGATGAATATGGTTTGGACCTTTCTGGCGATAATGGTTGTTTATCCATTTTTAGACCCAGGAACGGCTATCAAGTCCCTTCAGCTGCCTATTCAGAGAGGGCACTCGGGCTTTCTTTCCAGGGGTCCCATCTGTCACAGGGAAGCAGTGGGGCAGGTCTACTCTGTGTCTCTCCTGTGAAGAGAGCTCTTCCAACAAAAGCTTTCGAGCGTCAGATGGGCTGGTCCATATAGGCCCCTTCGGAGGAAACCGGCTGTACCGTCCCAAGATGGTTCCTACGTTGGGTAGCCTCACCTGCTGGCTTTGAGATGTGATTATAAAAGAGTCTCGAAACCATAACATCCTCCCTTTTCCCCCTTGGTAACCGTAAGTTTGTTTTCTATGCCTGTGGGTCTAATTCTGTCTTGTATGTAAGTTCATTTATACCATGTTTTAAAAATTAAATTAGGAGTTTGGGATTACCACACACACTACTATATATAAAATAGATAACCAACAAGGATGTGCAGCATAGCACAGGGAACTATACTCAGTATTTCGTAATAATAACCTGTAAGGGAAAAGAATCTGAAAAAGAATATATATAAATATATATATATGTATAACTGAATCACTTTGCTGTGCACCTGAAAATAACACAACATTGTAAATCAACTGTATTTCAATTAAGAAAAAAGCAAACCTAGGGTCAAGACTGGAAGCTATCTCAGCAGTTCGGAACCCGGGGCGTGGAATCTGCGGTCCTACGTGGGGCCGTCGGGAGGACCAGCCCGTCTCCCCCAGCCTGAACGTCCAGGCCATTGTCTGGGCTCTGTGCTGGGTTCCGCTTAGGGTCACGTTTACCAAAAGTCTGCTTTCAACTCCCGCAGCGTCAGGTGAGAGGGGCGGAGGCTGGTGACGAGAGCGTCCACACAAGGGTGACTGTACCACATGCCCCTGAATTATTAGTCTCATTAAAGCCCTCTGTTCACAGGCAGGGAAACGAAGTCCCAGGCCAAGGAAGGCCCCCCACGTTCAAGGCTGACCCTGGCCGCCGGGCACCTGGGGGTGGGCTCCATCGCTCCCTCCCTGTCTGGTCACTGCCACCTGATGGGACCCCTGTTTGCCTCGCTGGACAGCCCGAGCCCCGTGGCGGGGATGTGGGCCTGGGTTTGTCACCAGCACGTGGTGGTGCCGGGACATTTCAGGGTCTCCATGTGTCCCTTTAACCGGGCGACGGGTCTGAGGTCTCACAAGGTCTGCTTGGCAGGACTCACGGGTCACATGGGTGAGCCGGATTTAAAAATTAAAGCAAATGGTGGTAATTAGTAGGCAGGGGAACGCTGGGTCCCGGCTGAGGCGCCCCGCATCCCTAAGGACATCTTTGTTTGGGGCCCATGTCTGGGTCATAACAGGATGAGAACTAAAAGTCCTTGTCTGCGTTGTTATAAATTGTTCTGATGTATCTCTTTAGAACATTATCTTCAAGGAGGAATAAAGACCGTCTACTTATCTTACGCTGCACTCCAGGAGAGCGTGATGCATGGGAAGCTGGATGTACGAAGCAGACCCATTTAGGGGACATTATTTATCTTGCGAAGGAGCCGGGAGATCTATATTTGTAAGAGGACACACGTAGGCTTCCTTCTAATGGCAGCTGTCCCACGTGTGCAAATGTTTATTTACAATTCATGGATGCCTTGAAGCAGGAGCAAGGGAGGGGAGACAGGAGACGGGAGGGTTTTGGAGATCTGTCCGGAAAGTGTCAATCCATCAGCAGAAGAATAGAAATTGCTGGGCATAAAAGTTCTCTACCACACGTACGGCACATGAAGAAAGTCAAACCTGGCAGGACCTCGCGGGGCTCAGAGAGCCCTGTGGGAACCGGCCAGTCGTACATCAGAGAGGAGATGGGTGTGTGGTGGCGCCCAGGGTCACCCAGGCCCAGAGTGAGGAGTCAGACGACGGGGCGCCCGGCTCGGGACGTCTCACCCACAGCCCGGGGCCCTGTTTTCCAGGGAGGGGCGCACCTCTGCAGACTTGCAGCCGTGGGAGTTGCATGCACGCTTGTGGAGAGAGGGCGGCAGTCAGCAGGGCAGCAGAGCAATCACAGCCCTCGCAGAGCTGCCTCGGGCTGTGCTAATGAAGGCATGAGGCCCCCTGGCGGATCAGAGGGGCCGCCCGGCCATGTCACCAGGTGATGAGGGAGCGGCGACCTGCGAGCCGGCAGCACGGGGATGGTGATGAAATCCGGCTGGGCTGGTGCATTCCCTCCTTCATTCATTCAGCCCGTGTTTATCAAACAAACCGACAGGTAAGGCGGGCACGTGCTCGGCTCTGGGATAGAGCCGGGGACAAAGTGAGAGGGGCTCTGCCCCTCGGGCTCCCATCCTGGCTGGGGGTCAATCCTGCTTGGAGGTGCCGAGAAACGATGCAGGGAACCAGGGTGCCGTGAAGGGGCCTGGGCAGCTGACCCAGACTCCAGCTCGGTGACACCAGGCGATGCCCTGGGGGGCCCTGGGCTCAGGTGGGGAAGAGCTGTCTCTGCGCAGAGCCAGGACAGCGTGGCTCCCGTGAAGAGCTGAGCTGTGCCCAGCTGGGGCGAATTGCAGTGTCTCGGGAGACGGCACAGGAGAGACCCAGACACAAGACGCTGGGCCATAGGGCCTGCACTGGGGACTCGCTGGCGGTGCCTGCAAGCTGGAGTGATGCCTTTTGCTCTGGTGTCTTCAATGGTCCTGAGGCCGCTGCGGTGAGTACTGGCCACAGCAGAGAGGGAAGGGGTGAGCTGGAGGCAGGCGCCAATCTCTGCAGAGAGACTGGAGGGACCCGGCGGGTGGAACTGGAAGAATCCAGGACAGCACGGAAGGGTGGCTTGGAGATGGGGTTTGATGGCGGGAGGTGGGTGCGACAGGCCTGGGACACAGGGTGAGGGGCAGCTATTCCCTGCCTTCCTGGGAACGTGGGGAGCAGGGAGAGACCACGAGACCCAGCCTGCACCTGCTCCGCCAGTGACGGGACGAACGGGGCGAGGGTGTCTGCCGGCCACGGATGCCCGACTCTACACCCTCGAAGAGGCTTGAGCTGGGGAGGAAACAGTGTCCAGATCATAGAAGCTGGGAAACTACTTCAAATGAGGACTGAGGGGAGGAGACACCCCGACCTGCAAGGTCCCACCCTGATGTCAGATTCCCACAAAGCCTGCCCAGGAGCCTCTTCTGGGTTCAGAAGGCCCAACGAGAGCTGTGCCTGGAGACACCCTTTCCCTCCCACCCCCAGAGCTGCCTGCGTGTTCTAGGGAAACAACTCCATCCAGCCCTGCAGGGCGGCCCATGGTTCCATGGACGGGGTGCGAGGGCCGGGGGCAGGTTCTGGAGTAACTCCCCTGAGCGAGGATGCTATGGGGGGTAGGGGGGACCCAGGGCCCAGAGTCCCTGCACTCGAGGACGCACCCGGGGCGTGCCGGCCGGGCCAGGTTAGGGCTGTGCTCCCTTACCCTGGCGTTACGGAGACAGTAACCTTCAGAGAACTGTATTTATTTTTATTTGTTACATATTTGATTTTTATCAAAAGAATACATATAATTATTTTAGGACTTCAAATGGGCCGATCCGTCCCAGATCCGCTCCTCGGAGGTAACCTGTCCTCTGCTGGTCATTGCCGTCTGTTCAGGGACTAGGTCTGTGCGGAGTTTTCGTTTACCGGCTCTGCCATTGAATACTGACTCCTCTGCTATAGCGTAGCTCTGCTCAGTTATGTCTGCCTCTCTATGACGTCAGGTTGCTATTCTAAACCCCCACGACCGTCACCTTTGTAAACGGTGCACCTGTATTTCCTGTTTCATCGACTCTGGATCGATTCTCTAACCTTCCCCTCAGGTTGCTGTTTAAGCCCCAGACCGCTCCTCGGCCTCGCCCCTCCCGCAGGCAGCCCCCCAACTCCTGACCTGACACGGCCCTGGCTGGCTGTCAGGCCAGCATTGCTTTCTGTTCTGTATTATTAAGTTTTCAGGTGGTTCTAAGAGTCAAAGCTCAGGGGCTACGCCAGCATCACTGATGGATATGCAGGTTCCCAGGCCCAGAGCCAAGGCGTATGCTCTGATCACATCGTCTTTTCCTCACGAGGCTGGTTTTGGCTTTTCTTGCCCTGCTTTCTCTTTCTCCTGCATCTTTCCTTTCATCACACCCTTAAGCGTCTCTAACACCTGAGGTACATCTCACCCTCTCAGCTGACGGAGCCTGTTTATCCTGTAGACACTCATCTCCCAGGACCCTCCTCGGCTCAGGCCCCCCAGGGGACCCCGGCACGGCCACCTCCACATCTGTGTCCTCAGGACATTCACTCCCCGCGCAGGTCAGCATGCGTCTGCCCCCCCCATGCCCCCACACGCACTTATCTCACGTAGGTTCAGGGGCAGCACGGGTTTGGGTTTGGACTTTGCCTCCGGGTGTAGGGACACGGGGGGCGGGCCGAGGAAGGGGGACGGGAGGATGCCCCCTAAAATGGTCGGAAAGCCCCAAGGGCGGGTGCCTGTGAGCCAACACTTGCCCTTGTGGCCGCCCCCAGGTCCCTGAGGCACGTGGGGTGCCAGACCTACTCTCCCAGCACCCAGGAATCTGGAGAAGGAGGTGGATCCCGAGGACGTGGCCCAGTGGGGGCGTTGCTCATCCCTCCCTCCGTCAGCTCCTCCAGCGGCCTCCGTCCTCTCCAGACAGCGTCCCCTGGGGCCCCTCATGGTCACCTCGGGGACCTCCGACTCCTGGGCACTCTTCTTTGGGCATTTCTCCCTCCACCACCTCCCCTGCTGCATCTGGTCCCTGCAGCCCTGGCCTTCCCGCAAAGGCCTTTTTAAGTCACTGCTGTCACTCACTTTCCCTGCGTTTTGCGGAATTGCACAAAGTGATCCGTAAAACTTTTAAACAAATTCTGAGCAGGTACCCCCTCCTTTCACTGGCCTGACCCTGGAGTTCACATCCCCTCGGAAGTCTGCCCGAGAGTCCTCAGCCCCCTCAGCAGGACAAAGGTGTGCGCGCGCACACACACACACACACACCATGCACACGGCACAGACACAGGTACACGCGTGCACACCACACAGACGCGCCCGCCACGCCTCCTCAGATCATCTGATGCTTGGCTCTGCAATGGGCTTTCTCGACCGGGAGACGTCTTGGGGCTCTTCAGGACAAATGTATTTCTCCCTGTCTCTCTTATTTAAACATGAGCCTAGAAATCCTTAGAAGGAACGTATTGTAATTTAAGCTCGTTTGGCCACTTCTTTGCTGAGTGTCACTGTTCTGTTTCTAATCAGCTCTCGTGAGCGTGGCCCACAGATGTCCCAGGCACAGTCTGCAGCTGGACCTCCTGCCTCTTAATTTAGTTCTGGGTGGAATTAGTCCTTGTGTTGTCACTTTTTATATCAACACTGATGTTTTCCGAGATGACTTTGCCAGTCGCGCCTTATGCCAAATGTTTCTTGCTGCTCCGTTCCCCTGAAAGCTCCCCCAACTTAATTACCCAGAGTCAGGGAACACTGTGCTGGTGGCGGGAGCTCGCGACACACCATTCTGTTCGGAGCGCCCGTGCGGGTTCCTGCGGCTGTGGCCGTGGAGACATCTCTGCTTGGGAAATGCCGCTGCATGTGGCTCGTCTTCTTTTCTCACTGATTTATAGAAGTTTTAAAATTTATTCTGATTTCTGTTAGTCTGATTTCCATTTTAAATGCTGGGATATTTTCTCCTGCATGTCACCTGTCTTCCCACTTAATTTATGGTGGTTTTTGTTATCACACTGTTGAAACTTTATTACGTAGCCAACATTTTTTTTTTTTTATGACTTCTGGGTTTCGGGTTTTGATTTAGAAAACCTAGCTTGTTCCACGATTACGAAATAGTCCCTGAGCATCTTCCGGTCTTGTGTGCCTCCGTTTTACTTTGAGATCGCAAAGGCTGCTGGGCTGAATCAGGTGATGGGTGTCATCTCATGAAGGCCTCAGGTGGAGAGGGGTGGGTCTCCCTCTTCTCCAGATGTGGAGACGAGACGGCAGCTCAGAGAATTTTGTTTTTCCTTTTTCTCCCCCAAATGGCTTAGGTTGAACCATCGGGAAGCAAACAAAATAGAGAAGAATTCCATGTCAATGGCTCTGCAGCCTGAGCTGGGGCGGGAGGGGCTGGGCTGCCCCACCTGGTCCCTTCCGCACAGAGGTGGTTGCGTGCTCTGGCTCAGGAGGGAAAGAAGCCCGCCCCCCCGGGAGTCCCCCGGGACCGCCCCCGCCCCTGTGCGTCTGCGCTGGTGTCACTGGCGGGCATCGGAAGGGACTGCTGTCTACACTGCTGTCCACTGTGTTTGTAGCTTCTCAGCCCAGAGTCCAGCCGTCCAGATCCTTCGCGCCCGCCTGAGCACTCGCCTGGCTGTGGGTCACGGCCTTGGACTCCTGTGTCACGGCGGGGACCGCGGCCACCTCACAGCCTGCTGAGCTGCGTGGCCTTGCTGTCTCCAGAGCCAGCACAAGTGCCTGACACACCGCTGGGCACGGAGGCCTGGCTGACGTCTCGGGGGACAGAGGCCACTTCCCTGCAGCATCCCTGCTCTGGGTGTGTATGCCACGTGCCCGCGTAAACCCGAAGGGACGTCTCCGTTACCACATGGATCCCGTCACATCACACCATCCACTGTGTCCTGTGCCGTGGGTGTCGGGTTTCTCTTCTTCCCGCTTAAAACACTTCTCTTCCCCTGTCAGACACACACACTGGGCTGTTCTCACGCCCGTTGAGGGGCCATTAATACAAACGCTCGGTGACGCAGCTGTGAGGGGTGTGCAATTCTTCTCAGAGGAACGCTGGCGGGCGATGAAGAGTGTCCCCGACACGGCCGTACACCTGCCTGCCGCGCGCCGGCCGCGGCGACGGTTAGACGTGGGGACCTGCGGCAGCCCTTGCGCTGGGCCGGGAGGGCTGGGCGAGGCCCGCTGTCAGCTCGGCTACTTCCCGACCCGCGTCCGGGGTGGCTGAGCCCTGCTCTTAGACCCCAGACCCCCTCGGACAGTGAAGGAGCCTCCTTGTCACTGCGGGATGAGGCTGCTTCCTGCACAAAGTAAGCGTGGCGCCCCTTGCTCTGTACCTGAATTTTCCTGCGTCTTTTGCGTCCTCTGCTCAGGGCGTTTGTGAATAAGGTCAGTGGAGGGCTCACAGGTCCACACGGGCCCGGGCGATTGGGAGCCTGGCCGCCTGCAGATGCAGATGGGAACCTCGCCCAGGGTCGCTCAACCCCCGCGTCCTGTGTGCAGAACCCAGGGCCGACACCCATGGGGACGCCTGAGTGGAAGGCCCAGGACGCAGGTGCGGCCACCCACAGGCAAGCGCGCGGGCACGCAGGTGCCTGCAAGCCCGCTGTCCAGCTCCTGGGGGTGTGGCAGCTTTGTTGGTCCCTCCTCTGCCCGGCTGGCCCCAAGCAGCTGCTTAGTGGACACGGGGGGCGGGCAGTGAGTGGACGGTCCCCTGGTCATGTGCCCACAACCCTTTGCTCCATGAGGAAGCTGAGGGTTGAGGGCCTGGTGAGCCGCCCCTTGTCCCTCCCTCTGCGGTGGGGCTCACGCTCGCCCTGCCATGTGCTTCCGATCCGCCCCAACTCTGCTCGTGCGCACTGCTGCCCCGCCGTGGGACAGCCCCTGCCCGCCATGCATCTCTGACGAGTCCCCTTCCCTCCTCTCCCAAACCCCAGCCTCCGCCCTCGGGCCCAGATGCAGGCCCGGCCGCCCAGCCAGGCGAAGGTGGTGATGGAGGCTTCCATGCACACAGGGAAGTTCCATCTGTCTCCTGCCCTGCTGACATCACTCAAAAGCCGTGCAGACGGCCAGAGCCCTCCTGGAGGAGTGGGGACCGGCTCCCCATGGGGTCTGCGCTGAGGCCGGTAGTGGCCACCCCAGCTGGGGCCACACCGGGCAAGTTCTCTCTGCATCCTCCCACCGCAGCTCGGGAGGGACCCCTGGGCCAACTGCCACCCCCAGAGACCGACCGTGGACTCTATCTGGAGGCCTCGAGGGGGCCTCGGTGTCAGCTGGGAGCCTGGGCAGAGTCCAGAGCACCCTGTTACTGCCTTGTTACACAGACCCGGCCCCCGTGCTCCACCACGACTTACTGATGAGTAACTGGGGGCCTGAGCCCTGTTTAATAGCAGGTCCACTGGAGCTGAAATGGTAGGAGCCCCGGGGATGGCTCTGCCCTCATGGTAAGTGGGTCTGTACTGACCTCACCCCTGGTGGAGCCCACTCGTCTGTGAAGGACCGAGTGAAAGGCCTCTGTCTCAGCTCTGCCCCACCCAGCGGCCTTCCCCGCCCCACACTCACCCCAGCCTGGGACCCCTGAGCAGAGGCCACCTCCACGGGGAAGGGCCCTGAACTTGGACCGAAAGAAGTTTCGGACTCACCTCTGATCACCTCTGCCCACCCTGGGGGTGTGGGGTCCACCTAAGTGAAGGTTCCCTTTCCCACGAACGGCTCAGGGTCCCCTCTGACCCCCGGGCTTTGCTCGCCCTGCCCACCCACTGGGGCCTCCCTGACCCAACTTCCCCCCCCAGCGCTGCACGGGGAGCCTTCTGTGTGCGGGTTTGTTACCATTCAGGTCTGCAAGGCCGACAGACCAGGAGGACACGGCCACAGAGGGGGAGGCTTCGTGCCCACCATTCCCAGAGGAGGGGCCGCCGTGCTGCGGGGCCCACGGGGACGCACAGGTCAGCCATAGGCAGAGGGAGCAAGGCAGCTGCGGGGAGACTGCCCTGCTCAAAGCAGGTGGCGGGTGGGAGGGAGTTGATGGGTGTGGGCTCCGGTCACGTGGGAGGTGGGCTCACAGGAGGGGAGTTCGCTATCTCCAAGGGTCAGATACTCTGAGAGGGGCCGTCCCTCCCCGGTCAGCAAGCCCCCAGTCCAGCACCAGTTGCAGAAATGGGAAGCGAGGTTAACACAGCGCCATGCTGGGCTTCTCTCGGACTCCTGCTACAGCCCTGAGCGTTCTCTGTCCCGCTTTACGTCCGTGGGCACGACTGCCACCGCATGACCAGGGTGCGGCTCCATCTGTCCTGGAGTCCTTGCCTGTGCTGCCGGGACAGGGCTCAGCTCACCCGGCCCTGGATGATGAGGATGGGCCAGGCCCGGAATCCCTCTCTGTCACTTTCATGTGTCTGCAAGGGCTGATCCGCTCCGAGGACACAAACCACAGACAGAGCCAGAGCTCTGAGGCCACCGGAGGGCCGGGCGATGGCTGGGCAGGGCCCCCGAGGCTCTGCTGAGACCTGCACATCAGGAAGTCGGCTTGCCTTCCAGTAATTCAAAAACTGGAAGATTTTTGTAGACTCCAGCAGACTGCCTCTCATTTGGCCTAATTAGCAAGACTTTCCTGTTTATAGAAGAAAAATTGCCTTTCACGCCTGGCCGTGTTTCTTTGCTGTTAATTATGTCTGGGTGTGGCAGCTGCAGAGTCCCCCACGGGACACTGACGTGGTGTCAGGTGATACGGGGGCGGCGGGCACCCCGTCTGTCTTGCTTGCTGGCTTCTTCCCCAGATTACACCCTTGTGGCCATTGAGTAAACACGCCCTGCCTGCCAGGAGGAAAGGCAGGGAGGAAAGAAAGAAAATCCCCAGGGATGCGTCCACCCTGTCACCGACTCCACATGAAGACTTGGGGCCAAGACCAGGAGCCGGGCCACCAAGGCCCTCTGGGGACACACACTCTCCAGGAGTGGGGAGGGGGCAGGGGCTGGGGTTCCTGGGCACTGAGGGTCTAACGGCCTCGCATGCTATTCTGGTATTTCCTGTGGGAGACACTTAAATAAAAGATGACCCAGGAGACACAGGATCTTTGGATGACCCTGAGGCCCCACCTGTCCAGCCACTTCTCTGCAGACTGGCCTCTTCCTCGGGGTCACGAGGGTGATGTACGGGAGGAGCTCGGACCCTCAGCACCCTGGGCTCCAGGCAGCCCCTGCCTCTGCCATGGGTCCCGGCTCCCCGGGGACCCCCAGCCGGTCGCGGAGAAGCTGCAGATCAGCCTGGGGACCAGTCTCCACCTGCTTCTGCAGGCCGAGGGTGTGGCCACCATCTCCCAGCCTCAGACGACCCAGGGGAGGGGGCAGCTCATTTGTGGAATCTTCTCCAGAGGAGTGTTGATTGAGGTGAAATTGCATTTCTGCTCAGACTGATTACCTAATGTGATAGAAAATATACAGTCTGGGAGCAAATTTAGATTTCAGTGAAAAATTAAACTGTTAGACCAAGTCGCCCGCTGAAGCATTAAATGCGTTCTCTGTATAATCGCAGCTGCAGATAGCACGGTGATGACTGTCGCCCCAGCTGTTGCTCTGGAGGCCTTAGGACGACAGGTCCACAGATGGCAGATACCACCTCCGAGAGCATCCGGAAGAGAGGCCCTAACTGACTTCAGTGGGGTCTCTTCCACGAGCAGAAGGCAGCTCTCTGGGTTCGGGAGAAGGGACCACACAACACCCTCCCTCGGAATGTGGGGCCTAAAGCCGCTCCGGCATCGCGCGGGGTCAACCAGAGGAGAGCGGAGGGGGCAGAGGCCCCGGCGTCCACGGGTAGGCGGCGGGATCCGCCTGGCACCGCTAATCACCCGAAAGGCTGGCTCGGGACGTCCCGCCCGGACATGCCCAGCCCCCCACACAGAGGCTTCTGAAAATGAAATGCTCACTGTCAGCAGCCCCAACCCACCTCGATTGGTCACTTCACCCATTAATGGTACAGTCATTAGGGCTTTTTCCAGGCCTGGGATGTAAGATCTCACGGCAGAGAGAAGTTAGCATCACTGGATCCTGGGAGGGTCTTTCGCTTCTCCCTCGGTCACCCGGCGGCTCCCTCTGTCTCGGACAGGTTGACTCCCTGTCCCCTGCCCCCCGCCTCACCCTTGGGGGGGCATCACGCCCACTTTACAGAAGGCATGTACACCTTCACAAGTAAATACACGGAGAGAGGAATTCACAAAATAATCAAGTGTGACTCACGGTGACTTGGCAAAGCCCTGCGCAGAGGACCACAAAGAGAAGTGGCCCGCACAGCCTTCCTCAGGCCTGGCTTCTGTCCAGACGTGGACGGTGGCCCCTCCAGGACGGTCCCGCCACGGCCGGGACACAAAGCCCGGCTGCTTCTTGCAAGGCCTCCTTACCTGCGCACTGGCTTCTGCTGCTCTGTCACCCTCTGACGGGTGAAGACTCAGGAGTGGTAGCGTAATAGGACACAGTGTGCTTTCCACACATCAGCCACACTCACGCACATCTGAGAGCAGGGCTGTCCACGCCAGACAACGCCCACCCACCTCACAGGACATGTGGAGGCTTTTCACTGTTTCGGTATCACCAGAGTCCTTGATTCCGGGCCCTGGGGTTCAGCCTTGAGTCTCTGGGGAGAAGGTGCTCTTGTCGGGGGATGCGATGGGGGCTGTGCTGATTCTCTTCTAGAGATCAGAAGCAGCTGACCAGGAGCAGGGACCCTTCCTTTCCATCTTCTGCAGTTGTTGGCTTGACAAACGACTCTGATTGGGGGTCACAGGGGTTTAGAAAGGTTGAGCTGCTCTCAAGAGTTGGTACCTCGTTCTGATGACTTTCCCCAAGAGAACTGCTGAGTTTGCAAGAACCTGGGGTCACAGGGGGAGCCACCTTTGTGAGTGAAATATGAGGGCGACTGGAGGTCACTGGATCCCAGTTCAGTGCTGGAGCAGGACATGAGAGACCAGCATGGTGCCAGCCCCCAGCCTCCCCCAGTCCAGGGAGAATTGGGGCTAGAAACAGACTCTTGGCCCCGGCCCACTGTTCCCCTATGACCCCAGCCCTGCTCAGTCGTTTTATCCAAAGGATGTTCAGTCACTGTGTTAGTCAGGGCTCTCCAGAGGAACAGAACAAATAGATACATAGATATATATAGATAGATAGACAGATAGATAGATAGATGATAGATAGATAATAGACAGATAATAGATAGATGATGGATAGATGGTATATAGATTGATAGATAATAGATAGACAGATAGATATGGATTTAGAGACAGAGATAGAGATACGTAAAGAGACTTACTATGAGGAACCTGCTCCCATGTCTATGGAGCCTGAGGAGTCCCATGGTCTGCTGTCAGCCATCTGGAGCCGAGGGCAGCTGGGGGTGCAGCTCCAGTCTGATCCCAAAGGGCTGGGACCCAGGGGACCTGGTGGTGAATGTCTTAGTCTGAGGGCAGAGGACTAATGTCCCAACTCAACAGTGAGGCAGAGAGAGAGTGACTTCTCCCTTCTTTCCTTTTTTTGTTCTATTCAGACCCTCACTCTATTGGATGAAACCCCCCCACACTGAGGAGGACGACCTTCCTTACTCTGTCCACCCCTTTAAATGCTCACCTCGTCCAGAAACACCCTCACAGACACACCCAGGATCATGTTTAACCCAGTCAGGTTGACACATAAAGTTACCCGTCGTGGTCCCCTGGTTGAAAGGATGGTGATGGTGGTGATGATGATGGTGACAGTACGACAGTAGTGACGACACAGAGCCAGCTTGTAACAGCCAGGGGGACTTGGCAAGCCCTTCTTACACCCCATTGAACCGTTCCCCATAGCACACCCCCAATGGCCATGTTTCTCCCTGTCAGGATCATGGGGAGCAAATTGGGTCTCTGCTCCGTGGCTCTTCTGATGTTCCCAACGATGCTGTCTCACCTGAGACTCTCCTCTGGAT
This sequence comes from Aethalodelphis obliquidens, assembly GCF_003676395.1. Lineage (NCBI taxonomy): Eukaryota > Metazoa > Chordata > Mammalia > Artiodactyla > Delphinidae > Aethalodelphis > Aethalodelphis obliquidens. The sequence goes on along the minus strand of NW_020837952.1, from coordinate 63,480,553 downwards.
GACACCACAGCCTCTGCTCTGCTCCAGCCAACACCTGTGGCCTGGTCCTTTCACCATGTCGGTCACCTTCCTCAGAGCAAGCTCCACCCCAAGTGCTTCTCACTCATTCATTCGATCAACGCCAGGGGGACAGAAGGGAGGCCATGCTGCAGGTGTGGCCAGGCCTGGGTGAGAATAGGAGTGTGTGGCCTCTCTGGTCCAGCTGTGATGACTCCACCCACGGGAAGGTCATCACATGATGACCACATCGCCAGGGGATGCTGTGGGGCTTCAGGCCAGCCTTACCCTGTCTTCCCTGGAGCTGGACAGCAGCAGAGCTGCACTGTCCCCAATTCATGGCTGGACAGTGGCTTTGGGCCCCTGCAGACCCCAAGGGTATCAGCTTGCAAAGTCTGAAGTCTCAGTGTTCTTCCCTTCTGAGGAGAAGGAACACATACAGAGATGCACCCACCAACAAACACAGCCCTTCCAAACAGTCAGGGCCACTCCCAGGAAAATCTCCACGACATGGGAGGCTGACCTGAAGTTCCCTTAAGTCCAGGAACTGCTCCCCAAACGAGCATGAAGTTACAAGTTGTCTGTCCTGCTTCACCATAACCAACATCCCCATGAACTCACCAAGCCTCTGCAGAAACCCCATCAGAAACTCCATCTCAGGGGCTACTGCACTGAAGGAGCAGGAGCTGACAGACTAGGATTCTGCTTCCTGGGGCAGACTGCATTTGCAGGAGACTGATGGCGTCAGGCCCCTGCTGAAATGTCCACAGCGGCTCACCAATAATATATGTGTACACCTGTTCAATTGGTAATAAAATAAAATGACTAACAATAACTATTGTTGGAGAGGACGAGAATTCCCAGGGTCCCTCACTTTATTAGTTAGAAACATAAACTTAGGCAAACATCAGAAAAACTCTTAGGCATCATTCCCCAGCATCAAACATCACCTGCCACGTGACTTGCAATCACATTTCTAAGTGTTTGCCCGAAGGAAACTCTTGAACATGGACCAGGAGACGCATGCAAAAGCATCCACACATTCGTCATGGGAGCAAAACTTAGAAACAGCCATGCAGTTATCTGCAATCTTTTTATGTAAAGAACCGGGCTGAAAATATTTTAGGGTGGCATCAGCAAGATGGAGGAATAGGAGGTTCCAGCCCTCAAACCCCCACAGAAACACTGATTTTAACAACCATCCATGAATAAGAATACCTTCATGGGAAACCGGGAGTACACCTGAGAGGCTCCAGCACCCCAGTGAGCAAAACACTCTAAGAATAGACGCTCTGAAGAGGGTAAGAAGATTGGTTCCCTTTACCCATGTCACCACTCCCTCCCCCACAGGTGGCAGCTCAGTCCCGAGAGAGGCACCCTTGGTCCACGATTTCTCCCGTGGTGGAAAGTGAGAGTAAAGTGAGCACCTAGCTTTCCCATCCTTGTGGAATCCTGCCCAGAAGGCCCACTTCTGTCTCATCCTGCCCAGAACACTGAAGTGATCGGCACGTCTGAATAGTCTGGGGACGGAGAGTAGCAGGGAAAGGGTCAGGGGCTCACAGCAACGGGTGCACAAACCTCCGTCAGCTGTAGATCCTACTGACTGGTGTCAGACTCCACCAAAAGCCCCAGAAGACATCTCGCCTGCAGACCCCACAGCTGGCTGCCATGTGCCTCCAGACCCCGTGTGCCCCTCTCCCCCTGTAGCTGGTGACGTGAGCCCACCTCGCCTGCAGACCCCACAGCTGGCTGCCATGTGCCTCCAGAGCCCCGTGTGCCCCTCTCCCCCTATAGCTGGTGACGTGACCCCCCCGTGTATGGCATGCATGAGCCTTTGCACCCTGCACACAGATATCAGCAACCGGCTTGACAGTGCTGCATCACGAGAAGGTGCAGAACCTTGAACACTCAGGGAACTTCTCCTGGGAAAAATAAATGAGAGGCCCTCAGCATTCAGCCTGGCTTTGTGAGATCCAGAGAGGGAAAACAATCAGAAGACGTCCCCCAAACAGGGAACGAGCAGAGTGAAATGGGTGCCTCCACTGAAAAGTTCTGAGAGACTCTCAGAATTCCCAGCCAGACTGAGTGGTCTTTCTCTCCCAAACCCAGTAAGTAAAGCATGGAGGAGATAATTGTGTCTTCAAATCTGCTGGCAGCAACACAAGTCTTCAAGGAAAACACAAAAAATTAAGAAAACATGACACCAAAGAAGACAAAAATCAAGTTCCTGTGTCTGACCCCAAAGAGATGGAGATCTACAAATTGCCTGACAAAGGTTTCAACATAATCATCTTAAAGAAGCTCAGTGAGCTATAAGAGAACTTATAGATAGATAAGTAAAGAAAACTAGGAAAACGGTCCAAGAACAAAATGAGAAGTTCAGTAAAGAGATAGTAACTATAAAAAGGAACTAGACAAATTCTGAAGCTGAAGAATATGACTGAACTAAAAAATTCAACAGAGAGCTTCAACATCAGACGTGATCAAGAAGAAAAAGAACCAGTGAACTTGAAATCAGATCATTTGAAGTTATCTTGTCAGAGGAACAAAAAGATAAATAATAAAAAAGAGTGAAGAAAGCCTATGGGACTCATGGGATACCATCAAGGAATCAATATAAGCATATGGGAGCCCAAGAAGTTGCAGAGGAAGAGAAAGGGGCAGAAAACTTGTTTAAATGAAAACTTGTTTAAAACTTGCTTAATGTTTAAATAATGACAGAAAACTTTCCAAACTGAGGGAAGAAAATGAACAACCAGATGCAGGAAGCCCAAAGAAATCCAAATAGATTGAATATTGAGAGGTCTTTACTGAGACATGTTATATTCATGTTGGCAAAAGTCAACGACAGAAACAATTTTGAAAGCAGGAAGAGAACAATGGTTTGTCACATGCAAAGGTATCCTCATGAGACTATCGGTGTATTTCTCAGCAGAGACCTTGCAGGACAGGAGAGAGTGCAATGCTATATTCAAAATACTAAAGTAATAACAACTACAAAATAGCAAATAATACAAAATTTAAAACCTCCTGCCAACCAAGAATGCTTTACCCAGCAAAGCTGTACTTCAGAAATGAAGTAGAGATAAAGATTTTTCCAGAAAGACAAAAGCTGTGGGAGTTTCATCACCATTAGACCTGCCTTCCAAGAAATTCTAGGAGAGTTCTTCAAATTGAAACAGAGGGATGTTAGACAACAACATGAAAGCACGAGAAGGTATGAAACTCACTGGTAAAGTTCAGTATATAGTTAAATTCAGCATGGTGGTGTGTGAATCACTGTTAACTCTAGTATAAAAGTTAAAAGACAAAAGTATTAAAAATTCTACAGATGTAATAATTTCTTAATGGATACACAATATAAAAATATGGAAATTGTGATATCAATAGCATAAAATGTGAGGAGGAGAGGGAGAAGTAAAAATAAAGAGTTTTTATTCAACAGTAAATACTACATAGCTCACAGTTGGTTGAATCCATGGAAGCAGAACTGTGGCTGTGGAGCAACCTTGTATACAGAGGGCTTACTGTACGTCACATGCAGATTTGGGGTCAGCGCCCCTAGCCTCCTCATTGTTCAAGGGTCAACTACATCAGAGGTTTTATGTAAGCCTCACAATAATCCCAAAGAAAAAACCCATAGTAGATAAAAAAGAAAGAATCAATGTATACCACTACAAAAAATCATCAAATTCCAAAGGAAAACAGAAGAGAGTAAGAAAAGAAAAAGGAACCACAGAATAGTAAAAAAAAAAATTAACAATATGTCAGTAGTAAATCTTACCTGTCATTAACTACTAGTAGGTCTTAACTATCATTAACTATTTTAAATGAAAATGGTTTAAATTCTCCAATCAAAAGATATAAGGTGGCTAAATGGATTAAAAAAAAATAAGATCCAACTATATGCCGCCTGTAAGAGACTCCATTTAGGTTTAAGGATACACATAGGCTGAAAGTCAAGGGATGGAAAAAGATATTCCATGTAAATAGTAACCAGAAGCAGTCAGGAGTGTCTGTACTTAGACAAAATAGACTTTAAGTCAAAAGTTGTTATAAGAGGTGAAGAAGATTATTATATAATGATAAAGAAGTCAATTTATCAAGAAGATAAAACAATTGTAAATTTATAGGCACTCAGCCTCAGAGCACCTAAACATATAAAGCAAATATTAACAGAACTGAAGGGAGAAATAAAAGGCAATACAATAATAAAAAAGAACTTCAATACCCCACTTTCAACAATGGATAGATCACCCAGGCTAAAAGCAATAAGGAAACAGTGGGACCTGAGCAACACTATAGGTCAGGGGTACCCACCCCCAAGCTGAGGACCCGTAGCAGTCTGCAGCCTGTTAGGAACCAGGCCGCACAGCAGGAGGTGAGCCATGGGCGAGTGAGTGAAGCTGCATCTGCCGCCCCCCATTGCTCGCATTACCACCTGAGCCATCCCTCCACCCCGTGGGAAAATTGTCTTCCCTGAAACCAGTCCCTGGTGCCAAAAAGATTGGGGACCACTGCTATAGATAATGGACCTAACAGACATATACAGAACATTCCATCCAGCAGTATCAGAATACACATTTTTCAAGTGTACGTGGAATCTTGTCTAGGATAGAACTTATATTAGTGCACAACACAAGTTAAAACAAATTTAAGAAGATTAAAATTATATCAAATAACTTTTCCCAGCCACAATGGTATGAGACTAGAAATTATTGACAGTAGGAAAATTGGAAAATTCATAAATATGTGGATATTAAACAGCACATTCCTCAAAAACCAATGGGTCAAATGGGCCCAAAGCCAGAAAAGGACAGTACAAGGACAGGAAACAAAAAATTACAGGCCAATATCCTTGATGGGCATAGATGTAAAAGTCTTCAAAAAATACTAGCAAACCTAATTCAACAGTATATTGAAAGGATCACACACCATGACCAAGTGAGTTTTACCTCTGGGATGCAAAGATGGTTTAACATACATAAATCAATAAAACACCGCAGTAACAGAATAAAGGTTAACATCATATGATTATCTCAATAGATGCAGAAAAAGCACTGACAAAACCCAACATCTGTTCATGATAAAATTTCTCAACAAATTAGGTATAGGATGCATGTATCTTAACACAATAAAGGTCATATATAGCAATCCCATAGGTAACTTCATACTCAACAGTGAAAAGTTGAAAGCTTTTCCTCTAAGATCAGGGACAAGATAAAGATAAGAATGCCCATTCTCACCACTTTTATTTAACATAGTACTAAAATCCTAGCCGGAGCAAGTAAGCTAAAAAAAAGAAAACAAAAACAAAAATCAAGGCATCAACATTGGAAAGAAGTAACATTGTCTCTGTTTGCAGATGTCGTGATCTTATAGTTAGATAACCCTGTTGCTTCCACACACACACACAAACACACACAACCAAAAACAACCAGAAACTCTACTAGAATTAATAAACACATTCAGTGGATTTGCAAGGTACAAAATCAACGTACAAAAATCAGTTGTGTTTCTATACACTAACAATGAACTACCTGAGAGAGAAATTAGGAAAACAATCTCATTTGAAGTAGAATAAAAAAATAATAGGGTATGTAGCAGTAAATTTAACCAAGGAGGTGAAAGGACTGTACACTAAAAATTAAAAAAAAAAATTGATGAAATAAATTGAAGAAGACTCAAATAAATGGAAAGATACTTCATGTTCATGAATTGGAAGAAATGATAGTTTTAAATGTCCAAACTACTTAAAACAATCTATAGGTTCAATGAAATCCCTATCAAAATTCCAATGGCATTTTTCACATAAATAGAAAAAAAAATCCTAAAATTCATACGGAAACACAAAAGACCCCAAGTAGTCAAAGCAATCTTGAATAAGAAGAACAAAGCTGACGTCATTCGGATTTCAAATTATCTTAGGAAGTTACAGCAATCAAAACAAAGTGGTACTGGAATAAAAAGAGACCCATAGACCAATGGAACTAAATAGAGACCCCAGAAATAGACCACAGCACATACAGTCAACTAACCTTCAACAAGGGCACCAAGAATACACAATGGGGAAAGGATAGTCTCTTCAACAAATGGTTTTGGGAAAGTTGGATATCCACATACAAAGGAGAGAAATTGGACATGTATCTGATACCATACACATACATCCACTCAAAATGGATGACAGACTTAAGTGGAAGACCTGAAACCATAAAACTTCTGAAAGAAAACACAAGAAAAAACCTCCTTGACATTGGTCTTGGCGATGATTTTTTGGATATGACACCCAAAGCACAGGCAACAAAATAAAAAGTAGACAAGTAGGGTGACATCAAGCTCAAAAGCCTCTGCACAGCAGAGGAAATCATCAACAAAATGAAAAGGCACCCTATGGAGTGGGAGAAAATATTTGCAAACCATATGTCTGATAAAGGGTTAAAGTACAAAATATAAGAGAAACTCATACAACCCAACAGCAAAAGACAAACAACCCAATTAAAAGTGGACAAAGAACTTAAATAGATATTTCTCCAAAGAAGACACACAAATGGCCAAGAAGTACATCAAAAGGTGCTCAACGGGCTTCCCTGGTGGCGCAGTTGAGAGTCCGCCTGCCGATGCAGGGGACGTGGGTTCGTGCCCCGGTCCGGGAAGATCCCACATGCTGCGGAGCGGCTGGGCCCGTGAGCCACGGCTGCTGAGCCTGCGCGTCCGGAGCCTGTTGCTCCGCGACGGGAGAGGCCACAGCAGTGAAAGGCCCGCGTACCGCAAAAAAAAAAAAAAAAAAAAAAGGTGCTCAACATCACTGATCATCAAAGAAATGCAAACCAAAACCACAATGAGCACCAATATCATCCTATGTCTGTTAAGATGCTTATTATTAAAAAAACAAATAAACAAAAGATAAAGAGTGTTGGTGAGGGTGTGGAGAAAAGGGAGTCCTAGTGCACTGTTGGTAGGAATGTAAATTGGTAGGGCCACGTGGAAAACAGTATAGAGGTTCCTCAAAAGTTTAAAATAGAGCTACCATATGATCCAGCAATCGCAATCCTGGGTATTTATCCAAAGCAAATGAACTTAGGTTCTCAAAGGGATCTCTGCACCCCCATGGTCACTGCACCCTTAGACACCATATCCAAGTTATAGGGATAACCTAAACGTCCACTGATGAAAGAGTGGATACAGAAAATGTGGTCTCTACATACAATGGAGGATTACTCAGCATCTATTTAAAAAGAAGGAGTCCTGTCATTTGCGACCATGTGGATGAAGCTGGAGGGCCTTATCCTAAGGGAAATAAGTCAGACGCAGACAGACACATACCGTATAATCTCCTTTACATGTGGAATCTAAAATAGTGAAATTCATAGCAGCAGAGAGGAGGATGTTGTTTGCCGTGGGAAGGGGGCTGGGGGCTGGTGACAGTCAAGGGGTACCAAGTTCCAGTTGTACAAGGTAAATAAACTCTGGGATCCACCACACAGTGCGACACCTGCAGCTCACAATGCTGTTTGTATACTTAGCATTGCTAAGAGGGTAGATCTTGTGTCAAGTGTTCTTACCACACAGACAAATAATGATGATGATAATTGATTGATAATAATATTATTAATTATTATATTCTTAGCAGGGGGAGGAAACTTGAAGGTGGTGGAATACCTATGGCCTTGATGTTGGGGATGGTTTCATGGGTGTACACTTATCCCCAAACTCACTGGATTCTATACGTTACATATGTACAGCTTTTTACATATGAATCATACCTCAATAAAATAGTTACAAAAAGAAAATCCATTTAAAAAGAGAGACCATTTCAGATTGCTGGCCACAGGGCTCTGTCACAGATACTCACGTCTGTCGCAGTAGCACAAAAGCAGCCACGGACAATACGGAGGGGAATCAGCCCTGTTGTGTTCTAGTCAAACTTTATTTACAAAAGCAGGAGGCAGCGGGACTGGCCCTGGGTACAGCGGAACTCAGCTGTGGAAGCAGATGAACTGCAGTGATGTAATAGGTAGGACTGATGAACGTTCCAATCTAAGTGAAGAAGTTAGATTGCCCATTGCACGTTATTCTTCAATAAAATTAAGAACAACGCAAATCCAACAGTATAACACATATATACATACTTAGCAATATGCAAGAAAATACATGCAAGGGAAAGGAAGTGTAATAGGGAAGAACAAGCCCACGTCCACGTTAGATCTGCTCCTTTCCCCCCAAGCTTAGTCATGCTGGCTCTGCACTTTTTGTAAAAGAATGCTGCCTACAGCCTGAAATATACAGGATAGCCTATTCTTAGGGCTCTGACCTTTAAGAGTCCATTCATAGAGAGATCAAAAGTTCCAGAACAGAGAATAACATTTGTCTTGTAGGTTTACAGGAACATCATGGGCTGACCTCCCTGGACAGCTGCAAGAACAGAGGATCCGTCTGCACCAACCAGCCACGCCCCTCCCTCACCTGGCCTTTAAAAGTGCTTTGCTGAAACCTTTTGAGGAGCTTGGGTTTTGGGGGCCTGAGCCACCCATCTCCTCGCGTGGCCCTGCAATAAACGTTTCTCTGCTCCAAACTCCGACGTTCTGGATTGTTTGGCCTCGCTGTGTGTCAGGCACGTGAGCTTGCGTTCAGTAACAGAAGGGAGGGAAGAACTCTGGACCCAGGGTGCCTTTCACCTCAGGTGTGTGGAGGTGCCCCCGGGGGGAATTAGATGGGCCATGCTTTCAGATATAGGCTGTGATCAAGGTCCTGGCAGTTACTTGGGGTGGTAGGTCCAGGTACCTCTGCTAGATTATTGAAAAATGATGGATCCTTTTCTGTGCACCTGAGAGGCACTGGAAAGAAAAGGAAGGAAGGGAGGGAAGAGGAAGGAAGGAAGGGAGGGAGGGAGGGAGGGAGGAAGGAAGGAAGGGAGGGAGGGAGGGAGGGAGGGAGGGGACAATTCCAAGTAAAATAGGACAATGGGGGCCCCTGTCACCCTCAACAGCCGACAGTTGTGGGTGGCTTCCTAGGGCTAGGTTTTTTGCAAACCCTCTGTTTTGCCTTGAGCTCCTGTCCAGCCTGGTCTCTCTTACCCAGAGCAAGGACAAAAGACGAGAAGTGTGGAGAGAATCGCAGCCCCATGGGAGGTGGCCTGGCAGGTGAGAGTGCTGGGCTCAGGGCTCCTAAGGGGCCCCGGGGCAGGATGGTGTCCTGCACTCCCAGTAGCAGGAACTCTTGCCCGTCACTGTCTGAATGGGCTGTACCACTCAGAGAACCTGTCTTTGATCCATCAGAGAGGGTTTTTATGGGCTAAGTGCTTTTCAAGGGTTTGAAATGCTTTGTGAGTCTTCAAAGGTGATGGGAGGACAGCTGGCTCACCTTCCTCATTTAACAGCCATCTGGGGCATTGGTGGCAGGAAGGATGTCAGCCCACAGGTAGTCCCTGCACATACTGTCCTCCTGCCTCAGCCTCCTCTCCACCAGAGCTCCGCTCGCCAGAGAGATGCGTTAATACAAGTGAATTTCTTGGGCTTATGTGTTGAGTCATAAGAACAGCCATAGATAGTAATGGTAGTTTTTCCTTAGATTAGGAAAACACTTTAGATTTTTCAAAACTCCTGCATTAAACATTTTCTTCTTTAATCCTGACAAAATCCAGGAAGGCCAAACAGTGACGTGCTGGAGCTGCTATCAATGCCTGAGAGCACACCAGGAAATTTCCAGGAATCCTATGAGCTGATGGTAAAGCACAGCTGTTTTAAGCGTTCAGTTATATTAACTTACAGTTAAAGACACTATATTAATAACAAAGGTAATGGAATATATAAAGAAGTCCTATAACTCAACAACAAAAAACAGCGCAATTCAGAAATGGGCACTGGGCTGGAATAGACATTTCTCCAAAGTGGATACTCGGATGGCCAATAACCGTGTGAAAAGATATTCAGCATCATTCACCATCGTGGAAACGCAAATCAAGCTCCCTGAGATGTCACCTCACACCTGCGAGGATGGCTGAGACAGGAAAAAGGACAATAACATGCGTTGCTAAGGACGATGAGAGGTTGGGGCACATCGCTGGTTGGAGTGTAACGGGGAGAAACCACTGTGGAAAACAGTTCAGTGGTTCCTCAAAAAGGTAAACAATTATCACATGATCCAGCAGGTCCACTCGAGGCACATACTCAAAGGATTCAAAGCAGGGACTCAGACAGATTCTAGCGTACCCATGTCCATAGCTGCCTCTTCACAACAGCCCAAAGCGGACACAACCCAGGCGCCCATCCACGGATGGAAGGATAACGACCTATGGTCCATCCATACAAGGGAATATTATTCAGCCTTAAAAAGGAAGGAAATACTGACACCTGCTACAACTTGAATGGACTTTGAGGACATCTCACTCTCGGTGAAATCAGCCAGACACGAAAGGACAAACCCTGTATGATCCCCCTCACGTGAGGTCCCTGAATGAGTCAAATCCATAGAGACAGAAGGCAGAAGGGTGGTTGCCAGGGGCTGGGGGAGGGGAATGGGAGGAGTGTTTAATGGGGGCCGAGTTTCTGTTTGGGAAGATGAGAGATCTCTGGAGGTGGATGGTGGTGATGGCTGTGAATGTACAACAATGGGAATGTACTTAAGGCCCCTGAATTGTACGCTTAAAAATGACTAACTTTGGGCTTCCCTGGCGGCACAGTGATTGAGAGTCTGCCTGCCGATGCAGGGGACACGGGTTCGTGCCCCGGTCCAGGAAGATCCCACATGCTTGCGTACCGCAAAAAAAAAAAAAAAAAAAAAAAAAAAATGACTAACTTTATATTGTATTTCACATTATACATGCGTATGTTACCCTAATAAAAGAAAGCTAGAAGGCAATAATTCAAACTCATCACATCCCAATGTTTCCAGTACTTCTCACTGTAATCTGTGTTCTCAGGTCATTGGCACTGGTCGCTCCTATAGGTCATCTGTGGTATCTGTACTCAACCCTCGTGAACACAGTTGCCCTCACAAGCCCCATGCAGAGAGGCCAGAACTGGTCTCAGGGACCAGACCTGCTCAGAACCCTCCTTACGCAAGTAAGATACGCTTTAAAGAATTGTTGGAAAATCAGCCGGGGTCCAGCTCAGAGGGGAGGGGCGAGCATACCCAGATCCCTGCTCTTGAGACACAGCTCCGTGGAGGCCTCCACAGCCCCACGGGGTCTTTGTGCAGCTTTGGAACCACAGGACGTTCTGCACGAAGATTCCTAAACCCGCCCCCGGGGCTGACTGTGCGCAGGGATGACAGGTGTGGTTCTGGGTGGTGAGCATTTTACCAGAACGCATCCACTTTGGGACTGAACCCTGTGCTGTTGCCCTCATGTGACATTGGTTGGCCTCCTCAGGTGATGTTTTCAGAGATTTCATCCTCCTGCAGCATTTTATACTTTCATTTTAAAGAAATAGATCGCTTCCTAGTTGGGAAAGAGTCACACATTTATTCTAGAAAAACTTTAAAATGCAGAATTGTACACAAAATGCACATAAACCCATAGTAATTCAGCAGACCTTCTTAACACCTCATACATATCCTTTGAGGCTCTTCCTAGGAAAATGCACCACTTTTTTCCCCTGAAATCGGGATTATACTTTCTATAATTTTTATGACCAGATTTGACTGAATTTAAATAAATTAATAAATAATAAACAACTTGACTGTTTACAAAATGTGTTAGTCATCGTTCTCCAGAGAAACAGAACCAATAGGGGATGTGTGTGTGTGTGTGTGTGTGTGTGTGTGTGTGTACAGAGATTTACTATCTGGAATTGGCTCACCTGAATATGGGGCGTGAGAGGTCCAGACAGCAGAGCTGTTGGTGTGTGTTCCAGTCTCAGTGCCAAGGCCAGAGAAGACCTGTGTCCTCCTTTGAAGACAGACAGAGAGAGAATTCTATCTTACTCAGCCTTGTATTCTATGAGGGCCCTGGAGGGATTGGATGGGACCCCTGCCCTGGGGAGGGTATTTGCCTCTTGTGTCCAGCACTTCAACTACTAACCTCATCAGGAAACACCCAGAATCAAGTTGGACCAGGTATCTGGGCATCCCCATGGCAGTCAAGTTGACACATAAAGTAACCATCACACAGATTACCTATTTCTTAGGGAGAACACAGAAAAGTGAAAGGAAAAACTAAATGAAATAAAAAAATGATTCTGAGGATTATTTGGAAGAATGCATCTGGAAGGAAACGTGGGGGGCAAAACAGTGAGAAATTAGAGGGCCCTGTAGGAAGTCGCCAAGAGAGTCCTTCAGGAGGTACTCAGATACCCCAAACCTCAGAGGTAAAAGATAGAGGTAAAAAATAGAAACATACACAGAAACCTAAATGAATACTCATGCGGACTCACAGGGGCATCTTATTCCAGGAGAAAAAGGACCTCCGTGCACTGTCCTGAAATGAGGGCCGATGGTTTCAGTCACTACGCGGAGCGTACACCCGTGTAAATCTCATATGGATTCAACATATAAATATGAAAAGCAAAGCCACGTAAGTTCCAGCAATATGTGCAGGTAAAAGTTGTCAGAATCTTGGGGAGCAGTGGAGACTGTTATACAAATAAGAACTCAATAGAAAAAGTAAAGGATATAAACATGTAAGAAAGGAGACACACATGTGGCCCCCAATGTGCTGTCTCAACCTCTGTCAGGATGGTCGTCTGTCAGTCCTCGCCAGATCAGTGTTCTGTTGGACGTATTTTTTTAATATCAAGACATTTTTATTACAAGGGAGTTTTATTTGGCAACGGTGGAATATTCTCAACATGCCAGAGAATTTGATTTTCTGTTATTATATGTGAAATATTTGTATCTGTGTTCAGAAATGAGAGAGCCCTGTTTCTTCATTTTCTGATTTTGGAATCATGCTTTTCTATGCTTTCCGCCCTAATCTATGCTTTCAAACAAATATACGGAGACAACTCATTGCTTGAAAATTAAACAATATTTTTTTTTCTCTAACATCCTAACATTTTTGAGGGAGAAATGTCATGATTTCATCCTTCAGTTCCTCCTTCTTAGTAGCCTGGCCAGAGTATCTGATTTGGGTTATTTTGTATCTATTGGGGTGTGTGTGTGTGTGTGCGTGTGTGTGTTCAGAGAAAATGTGGAGGGAAGAGATAAACCAAGACAGAGATGGGGTGAACCTGTGAAATTGGTCAGTCCGTGACAGACCACCATTTTCTTAGATACTTAGAATTGTCTCATCTTAAATTTAAAATTGCTGTGTTATTTTTCCTTTCTTAGTCCTTTCGTTTTGCCTTGAATTGGCTTGAATTTGCAGGAAATATGTTTAATTTCTTTCTCAGAGAGAATTAATTTTTTCTAATGCCCTTAGAAATTAAGGGTGTTTTTTTCCATTTTCCAATTTTCTTATGTTGAGTATTTAGTTCCTTTCTTTTCTTCCTGTCCTTTATGTGAAAAAAAAGTAATTAACCTCTAAATACAGCTTTGGCCACCTCGGCTATAGTTTGGATATATACCATCCTTTTTTCATTATTTTAAAAATATTATTATTATAATGTTTCCTTTATCTCCAATGACTCTAGCCTGTGATTTAAATTTTATTGTATCCTGGTAAATGAATGTTGTTTGTGTCATTTCTGTTTTTACAATTTACTGACGTTTTATTGGTGATATTTTCTTAAACATTTTTTAACACTGAAAAAGAATTGGAACGAATTCATTCTGTTATTTGACAAATACTTACCGAGCACCTGCTGTGTGCCTGTGGGAAACTCCTCTCTTCAGGACCTCGAGCCGGTCCATCCGTGACGTCACCGCAGTGGTTCTCAACTGCGACAATTTTGTCCCCAGGGCACATTTGGCAAAGGTGGGGACATTTTTATTGCCATAACAGGGAAGATGCTGCTGGAATCAGTGGATAGAGTCCAGGGGCGCTCCCAAACATCCCTCCAGAGCTGGGCACTCCCTGGCCCTGTCACTGGCTCTGCAGTTGGGAAGCTTCCACCCTAAGACCCCAATGTCCTTAACATCATCTTCGTTTTCAGTCTATATGATCCAACATCAATTTTTATGATAACAACATGTTAGCATCTTTCTTGACCATTTCCACAAGTGTTTAAAATAGAACTTGAGTTTTGGGGGCTGGGATGGGGGATTGGACAATATGTTGATCACAGCATAGAAAACTCTTACATAATGTCCTCAGTCTGGAGAACTTTTTATTAGCCACAGCCCTGGTCATTTTGTTTAATGCAAGATAATACTGACACTTTCACACCTCTCATAAATGTGCAAGTTATAACTGTCCATCTTTTTATTTCTAACCTGTTCACTTTGCCTAATTTTATGTTTTCTAAATAGTGATTCACTTTGAATCTATCTGAATCCGTATTTATCAGCTAGGGGGTTTAAAGCACTTCTATTCTGGGCATAGCTGTTGTGTGTCATGTTTCTAACGACATCTGCTCTTATATCTTTGTTTCATCTGCTCTTTATCTTTGTTTATTAATTTCCTGTTTTTGGTTTTCTACATGTTATACATAAAAGTGCGTTATTGGGGCTTCCCTGGTGGCGCAGTGGTTGAGAGTCCGCCTGCCGATGCAGGGGACGCGGGTTCGTGCCCCGGTCCGGGAAGATCCCACATGCCGCGGAACGGCTGAGCCCGTGAGCCATGGCCGCTGAGCCTGCGCGTCCGGAGCCTGTGCTCCGCAACGGGAGAGGCCACAATAGTGAGAGGCCCGCGTACCGCAAGAAAAAAAAAAAAAAAAGAAAAAGCGCGTTATCTTCAGCTCCTCCGCCTTGTCCTCCGAGCCCCGGCTGCAGGCGCCTGTCCGGGCTCCCCCTCGGGGCGGACAGTGTCCACCGTCTCCTCCAGCTCCATCTTCTGCTTTCCCGTTTCATTTGTGTTTTGTGGCGATGTTCAGAGCTGTCTGCTGCATGTGTGATTGTGTCTATCCAGCACCCGGTGTGCGTTCCATTCCCTCCAAAACGGCATTATTTCTGCCTTAACCTGCAAAACCTAGGGTCTCCCCTGGGGCAGGCCCGGGGCTATGGGATCTACCTAAATGCCGCTACCACCACACCACGAACTAGGTGGCTTTATCATCTTGACTCCCGTAAGGGGAAACTGAGGCAGAGACCGGTTCAGGAGCGTGTAGTGTGGCCAGGAGGTCGGGAACCTGGGCAGTTTGCTTCTTGGAGCCTCACGCCAGCCCCTCCCCACTGTTCTGTGCACTTGGTGCTGTTCACTCCCAGGGGACGGGTATGTGGCTTCAGACCTCCTCGCATTTTTGCCTCTGTCTTTAGGGAACAGCCCCTCATCTCTCCAGCCAGGAAGCTGGGAGGGGTCCCCAATACTCCCCAGGCTTCTTGCAGTGGAAGATTTGCTCATCTCTTGATCCAAGCCTGGGACTCATTGGCTGTGACTCACTGTGCTGGGGGCAGAGCATCAGAACTGGTGGATCTGTGAGCCTTGTCTCCTGCGTGGAGGCCTGGTCCCCGCACCCACGTGCAAAGTGGACCCTGGGCAGCAGGAGGAAGCCGCGGGTCCTCCCAGATCCGAGCTCAGCCTCTTGCTCTGGCACCAGATTCAGACGCGAGGAGAATGTATCAGACGTTTACTCTATCACTTAGAAAACAATAGTTTTCTCCATTAGTTATTGTTCTTGGTGTGTGTGGTTCCCCAGGAGAGAATCACAGAAGGAATAGACAAAACGTACGGGATCCAGGGAACTCTTCCACCAAGAATCCCCCAGCCCGAGGACCCAGCCCCGCTCCCACGCTCCCCCAGGTTTCCTTCTCAGATGCTTCTTCCAAACCTTCTTTAACGTCAAAGCTGTGTCAGGAGAAAGTGTCCAAGATTCAGAAAAGGGCAGACACGGGTCCCAGGCATCCTTTCAGTGGGGTTCGGACATTGTCCAGGGGACCGCCGGGAAATGGCAGATTCCACACAGCGGGTGCTTCTGCATCCAGGGTCCTTTCACAGCTGCTGCCTCAACACAGGCTCAAGACTTCAGTTCACTTCCCGGAAGCAGAGAATGCTCCGTTGATAAATTCAAGGAATTAATGATAAAATTCTTAGAATTTTCTACAGCAGTCTTTCATTCGACCTTCCTTTAACGCAGAGAATGTGCGTGTGAAGTCCCAGAATCTAGTATTGCCATGCCCTTGAGTAAAATTTAAAATTAAATAAGACAAATCATCAAATTCTCCCTTTCTTTTTATTTTATGTTACTTCTATTCATATGTCTCCAATCAATTACTTCGGGGTGTGGGGGGGGGAACCTTGCAAAATAAAATGCACTGAAGATTTTCTTTTTTCTGGAGGCATTGATCCAAAGCCATTGAAATCACTGAGTTCACAATCGTTACCTCCTAATGGTTATTGAGCCTGACTCCGCGCTGGAGCGATTTAATGAGAAGGGAGATCACTGCTCTCCTCCCTCCGTCTTACTGAATCCCAAGGTCAAGGCTAGTTGGCCTCCCTTAGGACAGGAGCCATATCCAAACTGGCCCCCGCGCTTGAGTTCAGAAAGTGAAGAGGCTAATTAATAGAAATCATTATTAAGCCACACACTTGACACCTTAGAGTAAAACTCAACTTTCAAATGAAAGATAGAGAAGTGGATGGATTTAGCAAACATTTATTGAGTTTCTACTATGTGTTTGCTGCTACCATCCAGATAAAAGTGTTCAGTATAAACTACCTTTGTCTCCAAAGGGCTTAATATGAATATCCTTAAGAAAAGGAACCAGCAATTCACAAAAGGAGAAATACAAGTGAAAATAGACACATAAAGTCCATGTCAAAGCCACATGCAAAACCTACTGGTCTCCTACGGAAGACCGTCGATCGTTACCAGACATGGTCCCTGAGCTGCGTGTGTGCAAGCCACCCTCCTCGTTCCTCCCGCTGCTGCTGGAGTGTGAGCCCGGCAAGCTCACCTGAGCACCTTTGGCGAGGCAGGACCCGGTGCTCGCTCAACCATTTATCCCAAGGAGATAATCAGATAAGCGTAGAGATGTGTTTACAAGTGTATGTTTTCACGGTGAAAAATTAGGAAACAATGAAATAGGCAGCAGTAGTGGAGTGGCCACATGATTGATGACGCTCCCACATAATCCAGTCCCACGTGGGTATTACAAGCAATGGAGAGCTTCCCTGGTGGCGCAGTGGTTGAGAGGCCGCCTGCCGATGCAGGGGACGCGGGTTCGTGCCCCGGTCTGGGAGGATCCCACATGTCGCGGAGCGGCTGGGCCCGTGAGCCATGGCCGCTGAGCCTGCGCGTCCGGAGCCTGTGCTCCGCAATGGGAGAGGCCACAGCAGTGAGAGGCCCGCGTACCGCAAAAAAAACACAAAAAACAAAACAAAACAAAGAACAATGGTGCAGGGTAGTCATTGACACCAGCATGTGTTTCTGATACAGCCAGTAAAGATGAGAGTGATCTAGGACACTGTGTTCAGAATGTAATCAGTGTTTCATAGAAAACTATCCCTGAGCTGACACACGTGTACATATGCAAACCCAAAGCCTGAGGTTTACATAGTAAAGGAGTGACCTCCTCGGATCTATCTTAGAGCAGGAGGCAAGGCTAAAGGGGATGTGTGGCTGGTTCCGCGGGGCCAGTGCTGGAGGGTGGGAGAGGGGAGAGTGAAGGCCCCCTCACCACAGGCGATGGAGCAAATCAAAGAAGGAACCCTTCTAAAAACATAAACCGTGTCATCCTCCGAGCTGCTCAGTTGTCAACTCTGTCCCAGGAAACACAGGGGGGTGAAGCCGTCCCTTCCCCATGGTGCTGCCCTGTTCCCCTTCCATCCCATTTCATGCCCATGTAATTAACATCACCACACATCATTCAAGTTCAGCGGGCAAGGGGCATCCAAATACCTGGAACGAAGTCCACTGCAAAGGGCGTCCTCCCCTGGCGCCCCCGCCAGGCCCTGGAGAGTCCTCACTGCTTGATTCCTACTCTGAATAAAGACGGTCTCACCACATATGCTTTTTACCTAGTTGTACCTCTTGGAAATTCTCTTACTGGCATTTTTTTTTTTCCTGCACATATGATGGGGAAACACAAAAACTTGGGAGAGATGGAATGAAACTTGACTCCCGCGAAGAGGACATTAGCTGAGTTTAATGTCCATTGCAGAGACTTTTCACCTGCTGTGCTGTGTGCAAAAAAGGAGAGTCTGCCTTCCCCGAGCACCGCAAGGCGTGAGGGAAGAGTGCCATCAGTTCAGTTGTTTGTTCTGTCTGAAACAATTAAGTTTCCAACAATTTCAGATACTCCTTCTGTGACCATTTCTGCACTATTCAAACTCACACAACAGGCCAGCTGAGTTCTTTTATTCCAGAGGTAGTGTCGTTGGGAACAGACCCTCCCAGGGATGTGCTCTGTGCCCAGGAAGTGGTGCAGTGGGTCTCTCTCTCCCTGGGCATCTTCACTTTGTGGAAGACAGTGTCCTTTCCAGACCTCAGAGGCAGCCACCACGGTTAGGTCACACGTCTCAATTTGACACCTGTGCCTTCCAAAAACTTGGGCTGTCTCCACCATGTCATACGCCCTGAAACTCTGGCATTAAACCTGGCTGCAGGGATTCGAACAAATATTATTAGTGATGGTCAGCGGATCCCCTGAATACAATCAAAACACGGGTCTGAAGTCTTTCCAGAACTTTCTCAAGGTCACTCCCATCTTTCACAGAGCTGTGTTCACAGGCTGTCAGGAAACTTTCAGTAAATTGTGCAGTAAATCATCCGATGACGTGGCTTCTACCCACTTTCTTCACAATGTCTTTTCTCAGCTCAGGTGCCGTTTCTCCTCTGGTCCTACTATGTTCAGCACTTTAGAAAACATCGAAGGTTATTAATCATTTGCACCTAAGTACGATTTTAGGAAAACGTCTCAGCCCTTTAATTCATTGCTCATTGTGTTTTTCAACATAAGAATAACATTGCTCACTCAATTCTGAGAGTCTTAACGCAAAAGGCAAAATCTAGATGCAGTTTAGGCTGGGTGTGGCGGGAGAGGAGAACAACCCCTTCAGATGTTCCCGTCGGTTTTAAGATCATGGCCTGATCTCAGAAAAGCTAAAATGTTTTTAAAAGCAGTATACACGACTATGTATAAAACGGTAACTGATGAGAACGGACTGTATAGCACAGGGAACTCTACTCAGTGCACAGGAACTCTACTGGTGACCTAAATAAGAAGGAAATCCAAAAAAGGAGGATGTATGTGGACGTACAGCTGATTCACTTTGCTGTGCAGCAGAAACTAACACTACGTTGTAAAGCAACTCTACTCCAATAAAAATTAATCAAAAAATAAAAGCAGAAAACCTCACCAGGGTCTCCAGTCGAGGATGCCTGGAAATGAGAGACATTTCCACATACCTCGTAATTCCCGTGTGAAGCTCTGGGCCGAACCTGACAGACGCCACACTTAGCGACCACACAGACCCTGGGGGCAGATGTTGTTTTCTCTGAGGTGGGCTCAGAAGCCTCACCCTTCTCCCCTCCTGACATCTGGAACAATATAAAATAAGACAAAGAGAGGGACTGGAATTCCCTTTGAAACCTCACACAGAGGGACATAAACATTCATCCTGGGAGACGTCCTCACAGGTGTATGGTGGAGATGTTGGGTGATCACCTGATCCAACTTCTAAGCCAGAGAGGGACTTGTGTCAACATCACTCGTCCAAGGAACACGGCCTTGAGCATCTTATGGCCCTCAGTGCCCTGGACCAGACCCCTAGGAGCCCCGTCCTCACACCTCGCGGGGTTGGGGCAGCTTTGTGGGAGGGCCAACCAGAGACGTGTGTTTGACTCCACCACCCTGCTCTCAATCCGCTTCTGTGTTGAGTACTTCCGGGCTTTTAATGTTCACTCCTTACGCCAAGTTAGACGATGCTGCCTTGAATCGTCTTCCCAAAGAGAATGTATCTCTTGAAAAGGTCTGGTGCTCGAACCCTCAACTGCACAGGGGGCGGCGGAAGGAGACTCACATCCCACAGTGGGCAGAGTTGATGAGAGACTCTCCTGGGAGAGGACGACGTGCCCAGGGCTTGTTTCTCTGAGGCTCCGAGAAACCCACAGTTTGAGTAAGGTCCAAGTGTTTTGTGTGCTCAGTAAAGGTTCTTCCATAATGAGAAACTCTCCTTCAAACGGTAGACTCAGCAATCATTCACCGCTCGGTGCAATTCAATGCAACAGTGAGGAAATGCACTTCCTCTGGCAGCTCCGGGGCAGAGTAAGCCACCCCTCTAGTCCCCGAAGGACCCAGGGGGCGTCCCACCAAAGGAGACGCCAGGAGCTCAGCACCTGCTCCCACCCCGGTGGGGAAGAGTCTCTCCAGACCGAACAGCTCAGGGGTTGTGCAGGGGTGCTGCCTGACCCTGATATCGACCCCCGTTTGTCCACGCCTGGGGCTCTCACAGACCTGCCCCATCGGGGTCCACAGCCCCTGCTCACAGGGACTGAGGCTTGTGGGCTGGAAATGCTTCATCGAGTGAGCAAAGTCATCCTGCTGAGCTACAACGGGAGGCATTTCCAGCTGGAGGAGATCTGAGCTCTGTGCTTCCTTGCTGCAGACTTAACCCCCCGGGCCAGGCTCTCCTGCCAACAGGACAGGGAGGCAGGGCTGGTCCAGGCAGTGAGACAGGTTCAGTTAGCTGCGGATAGGAATGGATATCTCAGAGAAGGAACTCCCGAATTAGGGAATGAAGATTACTGCTGATGGTTCCAGCTTTCCCGTGACCCTCACACACCAGTGCGGAGCTGGACGGCAGGTCCGGAAGGGCCAGCCTCTTCACTTCGACTGAGTTTGCAACTGACCAGAAGATGGAAAAGGAATTTGCTGGCTGCAGATCAAATTACCGTCACTTCTACAATAAAGCTGACTTTCGGGAACACAGCCCCTTAGTCCATCCATAGATCGTCTCCCTGCCTTCTGCCCAGACCAAGACCATGGGGGGCACTGCAGACCTGAGCGGGTGGCCGGACACCTTGTGGTTGGCCTGAAACAGGCAAGATGTGGCAGGCATGTGGTGGCCAGCAGACGACTAGACTTGGAGAGGAGCCCGTGGTCTCTGGATTCTCCTTCTTTGGCTTTTATGTGAGACCCCGCGAAAGCACTCAGACAGCCAGCCCTGGCCATGCCCTGCCCCCAGTGGGAAGGTCCCACAGCAGGTAGTGATGGAGGACAATTCCCCATTACTCATGATGTGTGGCCCAGGTCCCCAGCCACAGAAAAGGGCCACAGCCGTGGAGTCGAGGAAGCCGGCAGGCGTGGCTCTTAAGCGGCGTCTCTCTTATTTCCAGGTTGCATGACTGAAACTTCAAAAAGGGCTTCTGAGCCGTCTAGAGAAATGTCCGCTCTGTGCACCAAAGGTGGTTAAGTGCCAACTGAGACTGTTTGGAATCAGAGGTCGTAACCAGTCACAGGCCCAAGGCAGCTGGGGAAGATGAGAAACACAGGAGGGTGCAGGAACAGCTGGATCCAGGCGCTGGCCACCCTGTCCTTCCACCCCCTGCATCCCTCCTTCATCCCTCAACCAGTGTCCTTCTGTCTCACAACAGGGTGCAATGGACAGTTCCTAGGTTTACACCTTCAGTTTCCGCTGCTGGAGCAGTAATGCTCCTCCCAAGCCCAAAACCACCTTGAAGGAAGCTCCTGGTCTAGGCTTGAGTCAGATGCTTCCTCGGGGCAAGTGATAGGGCAGCATTCCGGGGGGGCGGGGGGCCCAGCCTGGCTCCCAAGGTAGGTTCCAGGAGCACACCGCCCCCAGAGAGCCTCTGGATGCCGCCCTCTGGGCCTTCACTCTGACCCCAGTGTGGTTCCAACAGGCTGCACCTTCGTCCCCCTCCTCCTTTTAGACACTTACTAAGAGGAGGAGGAGCTTAATAAAGAGAAGAAGGAGGGTCCTTCCCTTGGCCGCTTCTCAACCCCTGTCTCTCTTTCCTCTGATACCTGCCCGTCCCTCACGTCAGTGAGGAGAAGGCAGTGAGAAGAGGGGTGAGGACGGCCATCGGTTTTTAAAAACAATTTGAAGGGTCATAAAAGAAAAGTGTCCTAGAGTCATTTGCCTTGGGGACGGCCTCACGCACTAGTGAGCGCGTCCCATGGTGTCACCTCCTCAGCACCAGGGGCAGGCGGCGCTGGGGACCCTGAGGTCCTGGCTGGGCACGTAGAGTAGGTCGAGCTCCACTCCACGTCTGTGGTGTACGGATGGGAAGGCAGGAACCACCCAGTGTCACACCCACAATGGTTGATATTTTATCCAAATCTGTGGCTGAAGCTGCACCAGGAGAGGGGCAGGGGAAGGGAGGGAGACGGTCCGCAGACACACTTAGCGTCCGATACAGAATGAACAAGCCTGGCCCTCTTTCTGAGCAGAGCTCAGCTAATGGGGTAACTCTCTCTTCCTACCTTTGCTTAAGGAGAGGTTCAATTTACATATTGTCGCTCTGATTGATGATGCCTTGTCATCCATGAAATCCAATCAACAAAAATCTGGTTCCTGGACCATGTGCATATGTTCTGTCTCTCAGTCAGGAGAGCTCACGCTGGTAGCAGCCCCAAGCACCAACGCCCTGTGCTCAGGTGATGAGACCGAAAGGCGGGTACCATCCCTGGTCCTGGGGTGGGGGATCCCGGAGACGGACCCCACGGGCTAAGGGGTCCAGGTTGAGCAGAACTTGAGGCAGCCCCGTGTTCAGACACTTCTGTCTGAAGAGCTGCAGCGTCCATCAGAAGGCGTGCAGTGCCCTGCCCTGTGACCACACAGCATCCTTGTAACACAAGCTTCCAGAAAAGAGGGCGGGGGCTTCTGCTCTCCATCCTGTCCTGAGTGCCCAAGGGGTGAGATTGAACCTGATGGTTCTTAATAGACGACACTTACTAAAGGGAGGAGGGACTTCATAAAGAGAAGAGGGAGGCTTCTTCCCTTGGCCACCTCTCAACCCCTGTCTCTCGTTCCTCCTCTGATACCCACCCATCCCTCGCCTCAGTCCTTTAACCTTCTCCAAATCCAAATCCATCATCATTTCCCCAGGGAGTCCCCCAAGCTTTCTCATAATATTCCTTAATTGTGTCTTACTTTGTAGTTGGTTCAGCTCTTGCATGGGAGCAGGGGGACTATTTATTGGGTCTCCATGGGACCTCTACAAGAAGATCTTGTGAAATGGGAAGGAGACTGTGAGAGTTGATGTTTTGTACAGTTTGTATGGTTTTAGAGGAAGTTAAAGATACTCAGTAAATGTATACTGTGTTAGTTTTAGTATAGATATTACCCAATTTAGATATAACTGTTTAAAGAATAGAAACAATGCATTGTATCTAAGCCAATAAAAAGATCAAATCCATCAAGAGAAAGGGAAGAAGAAAGTGATGAATGAGAAGGTAGTTAATACAAAACCCTCAGCAGGTGATCTAACTGAATAAGGTACTGTGTCATTGATGAAAATACATGCAAGTAAATGCACGTACTAGAGAAAATCTCCCTCGAGAGATGGACAGATAGATATAGGTAGGAAGGTAGATAGATAGGTAGATGGTAGATAGATAGTTGACAGATGATAGCTAGTTAGCTAGCTGATAGATAGATGATAGATGATAGACAGATGATAGATAGATAGGTAGATGACAGATAGATAGATGATAGATTATTGATAGATGATAGATAGATAGATAGATGTAGATACAAAACAAGTGCTGTTGACAAGAGACGTATCAAAAAGAGCATGACTTAGAAAGATGGAAAGCAAGATATAGAAAGTACCAAAGACCAACAAAAACAAGGCTGGCATAGCCAATTATATTAGATGGATACACATTAACCAAAACACATTATGGAGAGTGAAAAAGGTCACTACATCATAAGAAAAGGAATTATTCTTCAAATCTCGAGGAGAAATGGACAAATACATGATCGCAGTGAGAGACTTCACACAACTCTCAGTAGCAGAGAAGCTGCAGAAACCAAAAATTAGTAGGGGAGGCTTTTGACAACATAATTAGTAAGCTTGATATAATAACTATCTAGAAATTGTACACCTAAAACATCAAGAATACATTAGTGTTCATGGGACTTTAGATAAATTTCAACGATTACTAACGAGTCAATATTTACAGAATACTTTCTCCAAACATCACACCTCAAAATTAGTCATAATTGAAAAAGAGTCCCATAAACATGGAACTATAAAAACCTATTTCTAGAGGAATTTTAAATAGGATAACAACATAAATGCTCTACATCAAGACTGTGGTGTGCAGACAAAGCAGTGAGCTTTCTGCTAGGGTCAGACGGGACCTATTCCCGACATTCTGGTCTGGTCTCTGCTCTTGTGGGCAGAAGGCAGCGTGGACCACACCTGAGTGGACAGGTGTGTCTGTGTACCAGTGAAACCTGGTCTGCAAAAGCAGGTGTGGGCTGGGGTTGTTCCAGGGGTGGTAGTTCGCAGAAAGCCTTCATTTAGAGGAAAAACCTTTTATACATATATTATACCGTATTACATATATATTATATTATATATGTTATATATATATATATATATATAAAGTAAAAAAATAAAAAATAGGGATTTACTAAAACATTTGAGAATAACAAAATAAACCCAGAGGAACTAAAACAAAAAATAATTACGTGCTTAAACTAATGAAACGGGAAACAAAGAAACAGAGAGGGTCAAGAATACCAAAAGCTGCTTTATCTAGACAACAGAATAGATGCTGCTCTGGCGAGATTGATGAGAGGAGGGAGCGGGTGACAAACAAACATTACTGAAAGGGAAAGCAAGTCCAGCCATGCGAATAAAATAGAGTTTTAAAAATAAGATAATACTATGAAAAACTTTAACTCAATAATTTAAAAACCTAATCTGAGTGGATAATTTAAAATGCAGCGTACCAAAACCATTTCAAACAGATATTAAGCACGTAGATTTATCATCATTAAACAGATGTAAAATATGATTTAAAATTAACTGGCATTTCTGCCTCCCAACCCCCCCCCCCCAAAAAAAAAACCTTCTCAAGTTTCCTCTCAAGGATCAGAATATTCCCGCTTTACATCAAATTTTCAAGAAATTACAAAAAAAGAAATATTATCAACTCTTTTTATGAGGCTACTCTATCCTTGATATCAAAATGAGATGTCAATTTAATATGGGAAAAAAGTTTATTTATGAACGTAAATTCAAAATTCATTAATAAGATATAAACAAACCAAACGTAGGGATGTATAAAAGTACTATGATATTCAAGAAAGCTTAACACCAGGAATGCAGAGATTGTTTAATATTAGAAAATCTTTAATACACCTCCCGTTTTCATAATAACAAAGTGAACATTTATGTGGCATTTCCCTTGGGCTTGGCCTGGGTCGTGTGCTTCACATCTGTAATCTTTCAGTGCCCCCGGCCACTGCACCGCCGTGATCACCCCCGTCCATGCAGGAAAGTACTGGAATAAATTTATCCTTCTGTCATGATAACAGGAAAGGAAAGGGGGCTCTTGGTCAGCTCACTTTGGAAGAGACTTCCTTTACCTCCCAGTGGGTGAATATTCAATTTCAGGTGAAGTGTTAGAAATATATTTTTAAATTAAGTACAAATAAAGGATATCAACAAAAGCCAAATTTGCCCTAAATGGTACTAGAAATACTATCCGGCACCGTAAGACAAGTGGAATAAACCACCCGTAGAAGACAGAGAATCATTGAAGGCATCCTGGTTACCTGCTTAGAGGGTCCAGAAACATCTATGGAAAAATGACCAAAATTAACGTAGCATGTTGACTCGTTTATTAACGTCTTTTGCTGAGTCCTTCCCCTAGGATGTGAGCACCATGAATCTATCCCCGTTTTGTTCCCCGCTGCCTCGCCAGCACTTTTAACAGCGCCTGACAAGTGGCAGTACTCAGTATTTGCTGAATAAATAATGAGCAAATTCTCAAGTGTGCAAGATATAGATTAATAGACAGAAATCAATGATGTCTCTATAAACAAGCCAAAAATAGAACATATAACTTTAAAAACACATCATTTATCACAAGAAGAAAATCTTGTGACAGAGATTTAGACCCCCAAAAAGAGCATAGAAGTTTGTGAAAACTGTTAGAAAATAAAGTGAAATAAATAGTCCATGGATTGGATGAATCAACACCAAAAACACTGCATTTCTTCTCAAAATGAAGCTGTAAGTACACCAAAATGAGAGCAAACATTCAAGTAGGGGTTTTCATGAATTTGGGAAAGCAGATGCTACGTTTAATTTGGAAAAGTGAGGGCAAAGGGAGCACGAGAATGGGCTGAAAGGACACAGCAGACAGTAGGGCTGCTCTAGGTTTCTTCTGATTGATGAGTGGTGGGAGATAGACCAGGGGGCAGAAATGGGACCGCTTGCAGGGGAGGAAGCTGGTACTCAGGGCTCGGCGATGGGAGTGGACAGGTGGGCAACTGTCGGCTGTTCTGAGAAACGTGGTTTTCCCTTTGAGTGTGTGGTATGATCATGTGTGGTATGTGATTTGTGCCTGTGAGTGTGTAAAGGATACAGTGGACATGAGGCCGGCTCAGGTGCAGCACAGAGAGGAGAACAATGTTACCATATTTGTTTCAAGTAAGGACACAGTACACAGATACAAAATTCAGGTAGATTAAAGATCTAAGTGGGCAAAGAGACATAATTATAACTTTAGAAAAAAAACTAGGAGACCGTTTTTATGATGATGGAATAGGGAAGGGTTTCTTCGACAAGGCACAGTAAGCGTCAACCACAAAGGAAATATTTGATGAATTTGATTATATTTACAACTCCTGCAGGGCAAAAGATACCATGAACGGGGTGAAAATATAAACTCCTGGCTGGGAGAAAATATCTGCAAAGCCTAAAATCAAAAAGAGACTAGAATATGAATATAGAAAGGAATTCCTAAAAATTAGTAAGAAAAAGACTAAACATTCAATGAAAATGTACGAAAAGGCAATTTGCAGAGAAAGAATCGAGAATAGCCAATCACCGTTTACCAAGAGATGCCACGTGCAGTAATAATTGGTTGACCACTAACTAAACAGCCACGGCGCCCGGGGTCACAGGAGCCACAGAAAAACTCTTGGAAGGTAACTGGATGTGGGAGGTACGCGAAGGGATTATTCGTCGTGACGAAAGGGGAAGCAATCCAACATCCTTCACTGGGAAACAGAAGAATGAATCGGGGTATTCAGGCGATAGGCAATGAACAGAACTTAAAATGAACATGCAGGACATACGTGTATGCACACGGAGAACATGCAACACGGTAATGTGGCATGACGACAACGAAAGAAAAGTAGCAGAGGGTTAAATGGGATAACAGGCAGCTTATGTAAATCTTTAAATGCAAACATAGCTGTAGATATTTCTAGACACTTACACATGATGTAAAGCACATGGAAAAATTTGGGGAATGAGAGAAACCCACCCCCACCACAGCCATCGTCACTCCAGAAAAGAGAGGGGGACACGGGGTGGGGGGTTAGCTGAAGCTGAAATACTATAGCTTGAAGGCAAATGTGCAAAATATTAGCTCATTCACGGGCTCATTCTCGATGTGGACACGCAGATGCTGCTAAATTGTTTTCTGAATTTTCCTGTACACTTTAAATATCAAATTAAAATAACATTTTTAAGGATTAGTCTTTCATAAGGTGTATGCACACTGACCCAGCAACTCTGTGTCTCGTTCCCCGCCCTCGGGACTCACAGGCACATTCGTCCTCTGCTCCAGTGTCACCCCCCTACCTCCACACCCTGGAAACCGAGACCAGGGTTGACACCAGCTCTGCTCCCCCGAGCGGGGCCTGTGTTTATGACAAGTGCAAGAAAGGACCTGCTACACCCTCAAGCCAGAGATGGAGCCCAGTCACATCGCAAAACTGCTGGAGCATAGGAAGAGAAATAGAGGAGAAGATAACAATTAAAAACAAGTCCTTGTGGGTGTTTAAAGTACACGGCGCCACCTTCTCTGACACTCCTCCCCTCGAAGCAGGGGCCTGGCACTCGGTGGAAGCCAGAGACGGGACGCAGCTTGTCAGAGCCTGTGTGGCCCTGACTCAGCCTGCGTGGCCCCTGAGATCCGATCCAGCCAACAGCTGCTCTGGGCTTCCACCCAGCAGACACGGGGATGAACTGCCTCAGTGTGAAAAGTGAAGCCTTACAAATTGTGGAAGAAATCAGAGACTGTATTCATGACCTAAGAACATGGGAAGTTTTCTTATAGACAATCCGAGAAATAAAAAGGGATAGAAATGACCACCTTATAAATAAAACCCCTGCACCACACAGCATACTAGTGAAAATACAGGCCACAGATGGAGAGATGTTTGCAACACATATAATAAACAATAAAATGTATTCAAAACCTTCAGAGGACACCTATAAATTATTAAGCAAAAGCCAGCCGTCTCAACAGATACCTGAGCGAAGGATAAGGGCAGATCCTTACAAGAAAGGGAACTTGAAGATCAAGCACAGAAAACATTCTTTGTTAATCAAGGGACTTAAAGCTATAAAGATACGCCTTACCATAGCCCGGGATTAGCGGAAGGCACGTCTCCAGTGCTGAGACCTGGCTGAGATAGGGAAACAGGGGGCCCCCAGGCTGACGCGGCCATAGGAGCGAGCCTCCCCAAAAGATGCGGGCAGCATCTCCACACGTGGATGGAGTAACAGGCCAGAGGATGCTCCCGCAGAATCGTAATTGCCGTAAAGCAAACAGACCCGTCTGAATGTGGCTTATTCCTCAAACGGAAAGCTATACAGAAGTTAAAATGAACGAACCACGAATAGGTATATAACAATTGTGATAAATCTCAAATGCGTATTGAATTTTTTAAAAAAAAATAAAACGCAAAGTGTACAATGTAAGGTACAAAACGAAACCATTTATCCGGTTTGTAAAACACGAAAAACATAACTCCACCTGGCTTAGGGACACGAGAATATATATTAAAATTTGACACCGGGAACTGGGGAGATGAGACCACATGCTTACTTTGGGATAATCTTGGTCCCTGGGGGTCTCCCAGCTCCAGGCAGGTGTCACAGAGGCAGTCAGGGATTTGGGGCAGGGATTCCACCACATGGGAAGGTTTTATTTCTTAGGAAAATATTTAAAGCAAATATTTCAAAAATGGCTAAATCTGAGTGATAGGAAATGGCCGTTCGGTATATTATTGACTTTTCTCTAGGTTTGAAATGTTTCGTTTTTAAAAAGGTCAAGTGAGATAGTGTTTATATACTAAATAAAGACTTCCTGGCTCCTGGGTCACCAGAGAGAAGGGTCCTCATCCCCGCCCAGCACGGCTGGGGTAACGAGGCTGCTGTCCAGACTGAGGCCAGATCAGGACCTGTCCCCCCAGTCCATGCTTCATCTCATGTGTGTATGGTGTGAACATGTGTGTGTGAGCGTGTGTGTGTGTTCACTGGGATGGTTAATTTTATGTGTCAACCTGACGGGGCCACGAGGTGCCCGGATATCTGGTTAAACGTTATTTCTGGGTGTGTCTGTGAGGACGTCCTGGTAAGAGTAGCGCTTGGTGGACCGAGTACAGCAGAGGCCCTGCCCCAATGCAGGGCCTTAGTCCAATCCTGTGAGGTCAGCACAGGACACTCCCTGCCTCGTGCTGAGCTGGGACAGAGGTCCTCAGACTGGAACTTACATCTTCAGCCCTTGGGTCTCAGGCCTTTGGTCCCAGATGAGAACTCACACTGCGGGTTCCCTTGGGTCTCAGGCCTCTGGTCTCAGCCTCAGCACGTGGGTGGTCCTGGGGGTCCTGCTGGCAGACGGCCGATCGTGGGAATTCCCAGCCCCTTAATCGTGTGAGCCATCTCCTTGTAATTGTCCCCTATCTATCTGTCTGTCTATCTGTCTTTCTGTCTACCTATCTATCTATCATATGTATTTACATATCTATATACCTGTATCTTACTGGTTCTGTGTCTCTGGAGAACCCGGGCTGACACATGTGAACCTGTGTTCCATGTGTGTCTGCATGTGTGCCCACGCTTGCTCCCTGTGTGTGTGCACACGTGGACAGGACCCCTGCACTCGCTCCCTGTAGCCAAGAGCTTTTCCCAGCTGTGCTCACCATTCATCCCCTGGCTTCCTCGGGTCCTTCCCTGGACGCCCTGGTCTGGCGGGTCCCTCCCGCCGGAGTTAGAATCCTGCCGAGTACAAGCGCTGACGCTTGCTCTCCTCCTCACTGGCTTCATTCCTCAGGCACTCGACCCGTGTGTGCTCGGGAGTCACCATCTGTCTCCTCCCTGGACTGCGACCCACAGGAAAAGAACAGTGTCTGTGGCTGGTGCCCGTTGCTCAGTCCCCAGGGCCCAGAACAGTGCCCGACAGCTGGGGGGCGA
>NW_020837952.1:63401746-63450157 GCF_003676395.1 Aethalodelphis obliquidens | reverse complement strand
GGCTCCTGTGTGAACCTGGGGGGCGACGGAGGCTCCTGTGTGAACCTACACGCACGCGCCCTGCTGTGTGTGCTTCTTGGTCGGGTCTCCACAGCCAAGCTTTCCAATCTGTCTTGTGACCAGGGTTTCCTGGAGACTCACCCAGAGCCACGTGATCTTCCTGGCACGGAGCCCCCAGCCACCAGGTGTGTCCTCACCACCATGTGCTCTCCAGTGGCCTGGGGCTCTGAGAACACTCCTGGGGCCGCACCCGCCTGGGGTCCTGTGACACGGCTCCTGGCTGCCGATGTGGCCGGTGGGTGTGTCAAGGAGTTGCCCCAGATGGGGGTCATGGGAATAAAGCACAGCGCCCGCCCGCCCGGGGAAGAGGCAGGGCAGGAGGCATCTGCGAGAGCAGGAGCCCGGGTGGCATCGCCCACTCTCATGCCTTGAAGTTCTTAAAGCCCAATAAAGCAGTGAGGTTTACACGTCCAGAACCTTGAGCTGAGCCAGGCCCCAGGGCGAGATGGCTTCGGGCTGAGTTAGATACACAGGGAAGTGCTGCCTAAGGTCTGCTGAGCCGACAGGCACGTGCGCAGAGTCTGGGGGACAAGAGGAGGCAGGGCCGGCACAACAGTGCAAAACAGCGAGGCCGGGAAGGAGGAGTCCGAGGACTTGGAGACACGGACACAGATGTGCGTATCTAGAGACACTCGACTGTTTCCAAAACGATGCTCCACCCAGCTCAGGACGTCACTGAGGAACGAGGGGGAGCCCGTCTTAAACAGAATCAAACGGGGCTGAAGGGAACAACACAGAAGGGTGGAAGCAGCCCCTCCCCCTTCCCCGCCCACGCTGCACAGGAGGCACCAGGAGGCCCCCGCGCAGGGGCTGCAGGAGGTTTTGGAGATAGTGAGACAAGGCAGGGCTCACACTGATTCCCCTGAGCCTTCCAGGCAGACGGAGGATGTCCAAAAGCTAGAGATGCAGTGATTAAAAAGGTTATGAGGTTTTCCGGGAGGTGGCCAAAACCCAGGAAGCCATGGAAAATCCACCCTGGGTGCTCAGAAATTTCTACGTGGACTCCTGTCCACCACATGGATGGTAGTGACCACATAGATGCGTCCCTCAGAACAGGCTTCATCTACGTACGCCAGGGGTCCACGTGTGTGCACCACAGCCCCAAGCTGTCCACCCGTTCCCACACCAAAGGCCACCACAGGAGGACGCCCAGTTCTGGACAGAGGTGGCTCTACCAGGACCATGGAAGGCTTTGTGCGTTAGGTATTTCCATATTTAACTTCCTAAACCTATGCCTGGACGCTCAGGGTAAAGATGGCTGGACTTTACTCCCATTCAATTAAAAAGTGTATGTATTGTTCATCTACCACGGGCCATTGCCACAGACCGAATGTTTGTGTCCCCCCAAAATGAATATCTTGAAACCTAACCCCCAATGTGATGGCCTTAGGAAATGGGGCTTGGGGAGGTGATCGGGTCATGAGGGTGGAGCCCCCATGAATGGGATCAGTGCCCTCAATAAAGACCCCAGAGAACTCCCTCTCCCCTTCCCCCGCATGAGGACGCAGGGAGGAGAGGTCATCAATGAACCAGGCTCTGAGTCCACGGGCGCCTAGACCTTGGATGTCCAGCCTCCAGAACGGTGAGAAACGTTCTCTATAAGCCACCTGGCTTGTGGTATTTTGTTATGGGGGCTTGAACTGACCGAGACATCCACCCCCACGTAATTCAGAGCTGCTCCAGGAATAATAACTTGACATGTTTACTCATCCGTTCACGGTCTCCATCAGTCTTCACTGAGCCCATTTTGCATGCCAGGGGCAGCTGGCTGTCATAGGCCGATGATGGTGACTGTGCCAGGGGGGGTCCGGAGCAGCCTGAGAGGCTGGGGAGAGAGGCCACTTTGGATTGAGTGTATCTGGGAGGACTTCCTGGAGGAGTCCATGTCAGGCCATAGGGACGGGAGGCTGGCGGGGCTGGGGACAGGTGCTGATGGGGGGCGGAGGAACATCTGGCTGGGGGAGTGGGACCCGGGAGCCCATCTTTAGGGGGAACAGGTGGTAGGGGAGGCCTTGTGGACAGGAAGCCAGAGTGTGAACGAGCCATGCAGAAAGGACCAGGCGGCCGCGGGCAGCGGGTGTGAACAGCCAGCTGCTGTCTGTGGGGGGATCTGGAGGAACAGCTCTGGCTTCTGCCCTGGCCCCGGGGGCGGGGGGACCGTGTTGCTCTGAAGGGGAAGAGGGCGTGTGGGTGGGCGGCACGCGCAGGGAACGGGGGAGACCTTGACTCCAGACCAGCCCGTCTAAGGGTGGGGCACAGCCCCCTTCACCCCCTCAGGGGCTCCCCGTTGCCTTCCGGACTCACCCGCCCTGGCCGTGCACTTGGGGCAGCCCCCGGGGGGTCTCCCAGGCGGGGCACAAACCCCTCACCTCGCGACACTGGCGCCTGCTACCCTGTCTCCATCAGGCCTGCTCTGTTCCCGCTGCCCATGAGCCTGTGCAGAGGTCTGCTCTCAGATGAGAGGTTCCGGGCCCAAGGGGGGCCCCAAATAGTGCTCTGCGGGTCTAAGGGGGCCGAGGCTTCCTGAGTCCCCAGAAAACTGCTGTTAACCTGGCTGCCTCACCTCTGGGCGGTCTGTGCCTCTAAGCTCATTCAAGGGTCCGTTCTCCGGGGGCTCTGACCAGGACACAGAGCAGGCGGGGCCCTGGGAGAGGCTCGGGCACATCCCATGTCGCTGGACTCAACGCGACCTCTTCTCCAGCCTCGGTCCCTGGGGCATCCCCGGCGGGTGGTGGGGGGACCACTGGCCTGTGGCCAGCGTCCTGCTCCCGACGGCAGCGCCGGAGCCCCCTCCCTCTCTCAGAATATGTGTGTGGGCTTCCAGGAAATGGAAAATAGAACAGAGAGTTTTTGAGGAGTTATTTTTATAGGTCTTAAGTTTATTTATATTTATCAAATATGTACCCGTCACTGAAACCTCTTTAGAGGGTTTCCAAAAATTAAAGAATTTGCATCTAAAAATACTGACCTTGACATTCAGCATGCATGGATAACTCCTGGCCCCAGAAACGTCAAGACGAAGATGTGACAGCAGCTACTCAGCGGCCAGGGACTCGGGGAAGGGCCGCCTCTTCTCCCCTCAAGGGAAAAGCAGTCCTGACGCGATTATGCCTGAATCTGAAATCCATTCATTTCCCTCCATTTTTTCATCTATTCATGCGTTCACTCAACTCACCCTGAGTGGGCATCCGCTGATTCAACAAATCCTGCGGGCGGCCGTGCCCCGGCCCCGGGCAGGGCTCGAGCCCACACCCTCACACGGCCGCTGGTCACACTGAGCTTGTGTTCTGGGCAGATGACAGGGTTTCTCAGAGGTCAGGTGCCCATGGTCCCCAGAAAGGCCAGAGGCCTTATGCCCAGAACCACAGCCCCTGGGCAAAGAGATGGGCTCTGACTGCAGGAAGCCAGATGGCAGCCTGGACCCAGGAGTCCTCGGGGCTGGGGGTGACGGGCTGGGCAGGGTCAGCGCCTCAGGCCCAGGGAGGCCGCACTGTCCCCATGGCCGAGTGTGGCCACCTGAAGAGCTTCTGGGTCTCCAGTGGCCCCAGGGTCACAGCCAGGAGGGAGTGGGGAACCCGCGGGTGCTGAGAACTTTCTGGAGGACACGCAGCCTCAGGGAGCCCACACCTAAAATGCAGCAACCAGCAGAGGTCACCGAGACGGAAGACCTGTCCTTCCCCGACGGGGTGGGCGCAGACAGGAGGTGACAGGTCTTCCCTCCTTCACTCTGTCCCCCGAGGATCAGGGGCTCAGGCGGGGGGGCTTGGCTTTCCAAGTGACAGGGCTGCTGGGGACCTGGGAGGGGACGTTGCCCTCCCTGGACGTCCAGTGGAGGATTGGAGACTGGCATTGGGTGGAAAAGCAGCTCAGCCCCATGTGTCCCCTCAGGTCAAATCGGACATTAGTTCGCAGGAGTCCAAGAGAGAGGGGGACATCCAGACAGAAGAGAGAGAGAGGGGCTCAGAAACTACATCAGGTTTAACTTCGTCCCGAGTCAGACGCAGACCGACTTGCTGGGACGGAGGAGTTTGCCCTCACCGTAGGCTCCACGGCATCTAGACGACAGCAAACCCGGCCGCCGTCACATCACCGTGCGCTGGGGCGTCTTCACGGACTGCCATCCCCACAGCAGTGCCGGCTCTGTGCACCTGTTCACAGTTCCTGCTGACCCCTAAGGGTCTCGGGCAGCTCACCCCGTGTTCCCCCTGCACCTTTGCCAGGAGCATACAACAGATACCTGAGCCCAGTAAACCCGCAAATGGGCAGCGGGCAGAGGGCTTGTAGGACCTGCGGCCTGGGACACCCTGGGACCCACAGAGGAAAGACCAGACCCGTTTGGAAGGGGACTCGGGCAGGCCCCTCGGCCTCTCCTCCAACCCTTGCCTTCCTGGGCCCTTTTCCTGCACACGCAGAAGTCAGGGTGAACCCCGAGTCTGGGCAGAGCCCTGGAATCTGGGATGACACCACCCGGGGAGGCAGGAGACAGTCCTGGGCCACTCGGCCATTATGAGGGTGACAGTCCCACCACCCCGTCCCTCCCAGGCTGTCCTGTTCCTGCCCACCGGTCCTTGGGGGCCTTGATGGTGATCGCCGCCCAGGTGTGCAGGCAGCGTCGTGGGCTATAGCACCCACCCTACCTGCCTTAGCACCAGGCAGCCACACCTACTCATCTGGAAGGCACAGGGGCATCAGTTTGAAGAGCCATGAAGGTAAGTTGTGGGGTATCAGGGAGGGAAGCAAAGGGTGCCCCAGAGTCGAGGGGTCCTGGCTGTCCTCTGGGGATTCCGGGGGGTGGGTGCTGGAAGACATGAAGACTGTTCCCCAGGGAGAGGGAAGGACAGCAGTGGCCTTTCCTAGTCTGTCTCTATTTGTTCCTGAAATCCTAAAGCCTTGTCGCATGTGTGCACGTGTGCGTGTTCGCCTGTTGTCTGTGTGCACGTGCTTGTGTGATTCGGAGTGTCCTCTCTCTCTCCATCTCTCTCCGACTGGGTCTCTCTCCCCACCCTTCGGGTGGTCACACAGGCATCTGCAGAGTCCAACCAAGTCCTGGTATTTTTCTCATCTCGCCCGTCGTCCCCGCCCGATGACTGTTCCTTCCTTCCCGACTCTCCTTTGCTCCAGGACCTCTTGCCAGGGTGTCCCTCTCCTCCATCCCTGCCGCACCACCCCCCCCAAACCAGACTCACTCTGTTTACGTCATTCCCATTCAAGCTGCAGAATCAGGAGGTGCATTTACTCCTGAAAAGCATATTCGGTGACGTGGGCTTTGCCCCCCACCCCCTGCCGGGTCCCCGAGATCCCCTCCCCACCGTCTCAGAGGAGGCAGCTCTCACCTTCAGGCAGCTCCACCGTCAAGGGGATTTAGCCACGTTCCATGAGCAAAGATTTCCTGCTTTTCAGCAGACAGAAGACTCTGTAGATAATATCCTTCTTAAATATTCAGTAATTATGTATTTAGTTGCTACCAACCGCAGAGAAAAATGCGCATATGAAAGCATCCGTAATTACATAATAAGCCCTTACCGCCAGCTGCGTTTTGCTCCCATGAACTATCTGTCCCCTTTATCATGAAAAAATTCAAAACCATTACATAAACGCTCAAACAAATCCAGAGGGCAGCAGCAGGTTAGCGTGAAATGAGGGGTTTGTGCACGTGGGGAGGCGTCGACTCAAGGATCGCAAGTCTGGTCCGGGGCTCCACAGAGAACAGTGACACAGTAGGCGGGAGGGCCCAGGGCTGGAGCCACGCAGGAAGGCCAGCGGCAGAGGACACAGGAGGATGCCGCTGGGACAACCCGCTTGGGCTCGAATCCACCGAAGTGTTGAGTCATCTGGGGAAGATCTGTGACCCCCCGAGTTGCCAGGTCTTCGTGGGGCGGACAGGAGTACCTCCCTCACAGAGGCTGTTGTGAACACAGCACGTCCACCTCATATTCATGGTCTTCTTTTTACACAGTTTGCTCCGAACACACAAGCAAAATAAAGAAAAGAAGTGAAAAACCCCATTTCTCTCATGGCTGGGGGCCGCCGGACCCGATCCTGGCCGGGGTGGGGGTGGAGTGGGGTCTCTGAATCCCCAGGGAGGACCTTGCAGTGGAAGTCGACTGGTCAGCTCTCCCCTGGGTCCTTTCCTTTCTGCACCTGGAAGGAGGATGCAATGCCAGAGGTGCGCTGCCATTCTGCGTGCAAGAGACATCCCGGGAACAGCTGAGCAGACACAAGTCTGCATCCCGATGGTGTGTCGGAGATGCCACACATTCTGGACTGTTTCTCCCATGACCTTCTTGGTATCGGAGAAGAACAAAGCCCTTACTTTGTGTGAACTGCTCTTGGGAGAGTCCCCCTACCTGCAGATTAATAGAAATCAACAAGTGTTCAGTATAGAAACTGGTGTAATTTCAAGGTAGAAACATTAAAGTCTTAGATGTCACCGGTCCTTATCGTCCTGAGCCTCTGACTCATTCCTGGGAACAGGCTTATAAGGAGAGGAGCAAGCATGCAGGTGTGTCCCACTGAAGGCTGGGGGTCCCACCAGCTCCCAGGACTGCACACAGAAAGCCAGGGTCCACCACTGGCCCCAGAACTCTTTTCCCAAAGCTCAGCACAGAGTCTGCTCCCTTCCCACCCTACCAAACCTCCCCAGGGAGCCCACCGACTGAGGGGCGATGTGTGAGGCCGTGCTGTGCCCCCGGCCCTTGTGAGTCTCTGCCCAGGTGGGCTGCACGGGCGGCTTCTCAGAGGCGCTGCCCTTTGGCCTCTTTGTAGGTGTCCTCTCCTGAGCATACTGTTTCTTTCTCAGGGTTCTGCTCCAGGGGGCATCAGCCTGTCCATTCTCAGGGCAGCAGAGCCAGGCTGGGGGGTGCCAGCAGCTCCCACTTGCCCGTCCTTTAGCCCAGCAAGCTATGCAATGCTGTCCTTCCCCATGTTTGCACAGCATCAGAAAGATGGAGTTTCCCTAATCTGGTTTGATCCTGGCGGGGAGCCTGTCAGGGCAGATACTGGAAGGCCCCAGCCTCCCCTTGTCCCTTCACCGCCCCCACCAAGTCCTCGGGAGCCACAGACCTTGCAGTTGCCCGCTGGGCTTCTCTGCCCACTCCCGGCTCTGCCCAGATGCCTGAGATCTTCACTCTCACTTTGTTCAGGCTCCAGTCGGATGCTTTCTCATGGGGGCCCAGGGCACCCTCCTCCCTAGCACGCTTTACTTCCTTCATCACTGCCCCTGCCCCAGCTGCGGTGTATCGGCCTCATTTGCTCGGGGCCTCTGTCCTGCACCAGGACGGGACCTCCTCAGACAGGGATTCCGTCTGCCCCGAGCTCGGAACTTGGGAGGGTGCTTGGTACTTAGTTGTTCCTCCAGGAAGGTTTGTAGAATAATGGAGGGATGGCAAGCAAATGAGTGAACGGGTGAAAAGCACCTTTTCCTTCCAGCTTGCGGCTCTGATCTCCACTGTGCTCGGCAGGCCCTTACTCCTAGCCCTTATGGGTCCACAGGTTCCCTGTGAGTGTCTCAGACTTTGTAGAACCCCCATTCCCATATCTCAAGTGTTCCCGGCCGGTCCCAGAAGCGCTGGGGGTGCTGGCATCGGTGCCGTCTTGCTGCCGCCCCCTCAGCCCCAGCTGAAGCTCCAAAGCCCTGACATCTGACAGCGGCCAGCACCTGGCCAGGGTCCTTGTTGAGCAAACAGCTGAGTCAATGACAAATGAATGACAAATATTAAAATTAAATTTCAAATTGCTTAAAATCCAAGAAGAGACTAGAATTGATTTTTTTTAAAGAAAAGAATCCAACAGCCAAGCTCTGCATGTGAGAGCCAAAGCCAGGACCAGCAAAATAACAAATAAACAAACACATCTGTCTGCGAGCCGGAGGCTGGGATGTGGCTGCGTTCTGCTAATTAGCCTCCCTGTGCCTGCCAAGAGCCTCCGGGCTGCAGCGATGGGCCCCAGCCTGTGACCGCCTGGGTCCCAGAGAGCAAGTTCTGGAAGCCGTTTCCCTCCACAGAGCAAACGTGGCTCGTGTCACCCTCGCTGTGCCAGAGTCAGAGCAAAGGCCGCTTCCGGCGACCGACTGCCGCCTCCTTCTGCGCGAGACGCAGCTCCCGGAATGCAGCGTCTTCTGCAAGAAGAGGGTCCGATGGCCACGCTCTGGGCTGTGGCGGCGCCAGCCAAGTAAACGGTGGTGACGCTGATGGTCTAGGTGGGGCTTGGAGAGAAACCCTAGATGCCCGTGCAGCTCTCTGCCCTCCAATGCCAGGGCCGCCACCTCTGGCCTGCAGCCCCCTTTAAAGAAGATACCTTCTGTGTGTGTGAGTGTGTGTAAGTGTGTGTGTGCACGGGCACCACAGAAAAAGGCATCTTCCTGGAATTCAGGTCCAGAAGCTCTCCCAGGCTCAGCTGTCCTTCCGTCCGGTCTGGAGAGTGGACAGTGGGTGTGGTGAGAGGGCGGGGGCCTCGGTAAAGACGGCTATCACGGAAGCTGGGGTTATGGAAGAGCAGGGTGAAGGAAAGTGGGGCTCTTGGGGGTTGTGATAAAGAACCCCAGATTGTACCAAAGCCTGGAGAGCAGTCTGGGCCCCACCGTGGCCCCGATCGACACAGGCAGAGGCCAGCATCCCAGTCGGTGGGATAAAAATTGTAACCCCGAAGGGGCCTCCAGTGGGCGACCCGGGGTCCGTAGGGCTGGACAAGCCGGCCCGCAGCGGGGGCCCAGCTCCACGGGGGCGTGGCTGCCAGGTCAAATCCACCTCTGGCCTGGTGAGCGCTATGGGGCCTTTGGGATAAAGCACTGAGCGTGGAGGCCCAGGAGTGGCCCTGGACGGACCCAGCTGCCTCATGTGCCCTCACAGTAAGAGAGGGTCCCCAAACCTCTCCTGCAACAGCTGTCAACTGCTTGTCACCATCGCAGCCACACCGTCCATGGCCACCCCTGGGCCACCCTGTCTGCCAGGGGCACCGTGTGGTCACTGGATCCTCAGATCAGGAACCCAAGAGGACGAGTGACTTCCAAGTCCCAGTGCTGTTCAGAGCCAGGACCCAAACCCCTAGGGCCCTGCCGCCCAGCCAGGCGTGGGGAAAGCGGGGACCTCGCAGCCACGACGTAACCAGGACACGTCTGGCTGCTTTAAAGCAACCTCTGAAATTCCACTGATAAATACGAACAGCCAGAAATTGTAAGACCGAAGAAATAAACTTCAGAAGGAAGAAATCCTAATAATAAGAAAATGCCGAGAACGTCCTGCAGACAAACCAGCTCCCC
The DNA here is from genome assembly GCF_003676395.1 of Aethalodelphis obliquidens. Taxonomy (NCBI): domain Eukaryota; kingdom Metazoa; phylum Chordata; class Mammalia; order Artiodactyla; family Delphinidae; genus Aethalodelphis; species Aethalodelphis obliquidens. Next base: position 63,440,841 of record NW_020837952.1, on the reverse strand, counting down.
CGATGTCTCTGCACCCCAGTCCTGAGGCTGTGCTCCCCTCACAGGGCCACAGCAACAACTGTCATCATCGCTGTAGGGCTGGGGGTCGGAGATGGGGGGAGACACAGAAAGGCCACTGCCGGCTGGTCCTGGCGTGTCCGCCAGGGTCCTGAGGGAGGTTCCCTTAGGGGGTCCAGAGAACCGACTCCTTCTGCATGAGACTTGGGGAGAGCCAGGTGAGGGGTTTGGCCCCTGCAGGCGGCAGCAGAAGCTGGGAGGGGGCCGCAGAGCCAGGGGTCCCCGAAGGTATTGGCTTCATTCCTCTGGGCCAGCCCTCGGCCACGCGTGGTGAGCGGATCTCGAATCTGGTCGTCTTACGAGGTCCTGGGATGGGCCACCTCTCAGCTCCGTGGTCACAGGTGGTCTGCGGGCGCTGGTACAGCCCAGGGTACCTTGGGAAGGGCCTCTGTCCTTTCACCTTTGGGGGCCCAACTTCAGAGGCCCTCGTGCCACTCCGACTCTCTCCCGATCCCCAGTCCCCTGGAGGTTCACCCCATTGGCCACAGTCCCCAAGGTCTCAGCTCCAAGTGTCCAGCCCAGTGGTCGCTCACCCCTTCCCAGGACCGGTCCCTCGGCACCCCGCGGCCCCCATCCCGGCCCCTTCCCTCTTCTGGGAAGAAAACTCCATCTGCCTGGCACCCTGCTCCCCACTCCAAGTCTCTCTGTGGCTTCCATGGTCCCAAGGCCATCCTCTGTCCCCTGGGCTCGGGGGAAGCAGGAGGCCAGGCCCTTCAAGGCCCGGCAGGTCCTTCCCTTCTGGATCGCAGTCTGGCCTGTCACTTCTCTCCCTGGGGGGTGCAGAGCAGGGAAGCACCGTGGGGACAATGCCCTCTAGCTATTGTTTCTTGTGATTACTCCCCTCCTGCAGCATCTTACACCGTCTGTGGAGCACCTGCTGAGGCGTAGGGCCCTGGACAGTCTCCAGGTCGCTGGTGCACCTGGACTGTGGGTGCCCTCATACAGGCCCCGTGGGTGAGAAGACCCCCGGTGTGCCCAGCCCTCCCGGCAGCCCGGTCCCCCGGGCCCTCCTCACTCCCAGTCTCCCCAGGGTGTCTCAAATGCTGTGCAGACTTGTCTTTCCTTTTTAACCTATTTTATTGGAGTAGAGTTGATTTACAATGTTGTGTTAATTACTGCTGTGCACCAAAGTGATTCAGTTATACATATACATATTCTTTTCCATTCTGGTTTATCACAAGATATTGAATGTAATCCCCTGTGCTCTACAGTAGGACCTTGCTGTTTACCCGTTCTCTATATAATAGTTTGCATCTGATGATCCCAAACTCCCGCTCCATCCCTCCCCCATCCCCCTCCCCCCTGGCAACCACAAGTCTGTTCTCTAAGTCTGTGAGTCTCTTTCTGTTTCGTAGATAAGTTCATTTGCGTCATATTTTTACGTAAACATTTTCTTAAGCACTGCGCTTCAGATACCCCTGTACCGTATTACGTGTCGTACGGGTCTTTTATTCTGTACTTCATTCCATGAAATTTTAGTCTGTTAGATAAACGTAATTTCCCAAATGTAAGTGATCTAACTTTCATAGTCTTATAATATTTCTCATAAATGAAACACACATCAGAAAAAGGAAGCCTTTGGTTTTAGAAAGTAAAGCCACCAAGGCAACAGCTGCTAGGGTGGCCTCCTGCACACTTGACCCCAGGTGGCCTACCCTGGCGGAGAGGCTCCGGGGAGACGGGGCGGGTGGTGGCGTGTCACATGCCCTGGGGACACCAGGGACTCCAGTGGGGCCTCCTCGGGTGGCCTAGTTTTTGATCCAAAGTCATGAAACTTAACCTGTAAAGCTCCCACGATCACAGGGCCTCCCCGAATCTCATTTTCAAATAATTCACAAGAATGTGGAGTGGCTCTCAGCCCAGGACTGTTAGCTCTGCGAGTGTGTGAATGAGCCCTGCTCCCTTGTGGGGCGGGGGGCTGGCCCCAGAAGAGCCCCGTGCAGCAGAAGCCCCCTCTCCTGGGAGGACACCTGCCCCCCCGTGGCCCCGGCAGCGGGCGTCCTGAGCGGGTGTATGCGTTCCCCGCGCAGTTTATTCTCCCCCCAAATACATCTTTCTGTCCACGGCACACGTCGGATTGTGTTAGAATTTCACGTCCACAGTGCAGCACGTGTGTCCCTTTGCAACGTGCCCTTTCCTTCTTGAGTTTCCCCGTGTTATGGTACGAGTCCCATCGGAATCGGTGCGGGCAGCTCGGATTCATTCTCTTTAACTGACGACGTCATTCTGCGTGTGAACGGGCCGTGGGGCAGAGCTGCGTGTGCTGTACGGAGTGGGGTCCAGGCCCCCAGCCGTGGACACGGCTCCGGCCTCGCACGTGGATGACGGACTGCAGGGTGGGAGCCACTGGTCTGCTGACAGCTCGTTGGCCCTGTGAGGTCCTCTGCTGGCTGCGAGGCTGATCTCCTTCCGCGATTCCCCGTCTCCCTTTGGCTTCTCTGAGCGGATTTTTTGTGGCCTCGCTGGCTTCACGCTTATTTGCGGGCTCTCTTTGGATACTTTGTGTTTATCCTTTGTGCTCATCCACGTCTCCTGAACCTCTTCCCTCTCCCTGGTCTTGCACTATATGCTGTCATACGTTAGCCTCGCTCTTACTGCCCGAATCTCTCTTCCTTAAGAGAAAAAAGTAACTCTTCCCTGCCGTTCCGATGACTCAAATGTTAGCCTTATTGTCGCTGTTTTATTTCCTCTCTTTCATTTTACTTCTTGTTTTTCTGTTATCTAGTCACTTTCTTTTGGTCCCGACAGTGATCTAACCGTTGTCCATCCTCTTTGGAATCTACCACCGATGGCCTCACGTGGGCAGAGAGACAAACCGTCGCAGATCCGGTTTCTCGCTGTTGAAGGAACTGTCTCGTGGTCTCTATCTCGGGTCCAGGGGAGATGGAGCGAGCCTTTACCTCCCACCTCTGCTTCATTTCCAAGTTTTGTCAAAATCATCTGGGATCCTAGGGATATTGTTTACTTTTCAAAAGGGCCATTCTCTCGAGTCTGGAAGAATCGGTCCCTTCCCACTGGGCTGATAGCTTTACACACGAACACCCGGGCTCGTCTGCAAGGAATCCGAGGGCATTTACTCAGCGCGATTACATACAGGTGTCTGGCAGGAGGAAGATTTATTGAATTTTTAACCGTCAGTTAAAATAGAGAATATTGAACTTTCTATTCCGGTACCTTTCTGAGCAAGGTCGATACCGAGATGTCTGTCACATGTCACCCCCAAGCTGATATTCCTAATCCAGACAATTCTCTGCCTGCCACGAGGGCCAAAGAAACAAGTCCTCGCCGCCTCCCTGATGCCGAGGGAGGTAGGACGGACGCCCTGGACTTCTGAAAGAATCAGAGCGCAGATCGTACCGCCAGGGTCTCTGTCCCTGTCCTGGAACTGGGACCCCGGGACCAGCCCCGCAGGGCCAGAGAGAGACACACGCCCACACCCCTCCCACCGCGGAGCCCCCGATCTGCCGAAGCCGCGGCGTCGAGCAGGCCTGCGAGCGGACTGACCTGGTGCGGGGCCACCTGCCTCCACCCAACCGGACTGACCTGCTACGGGGCCACCTGCCTCCACCCAACCGGACTGACCTGCTACGGGGCCACCTGCCTCCACCCAACCGGACTGACCTGACCTGGTGCGGGGCCACCTGCCCCTACCCAACCGGACTGACCTGGTACGGGGCCACCAGCCCCTACCCAACCGGACTGACCTGCTACGGGGCCACCTGCCCCTACCCAACCGGCTCAGGCAACTGCGTAACTGCGAGGCTGGCTTCCTTGTTCGTGGTGTGGGGATGGATAACAGCAGCAGTGGACACGTGGCACAGCGTGGGCTTAAAACGTGCAGGTCCTTTCCACCCAAAACCTATCAGGGCGCTGAGGCGGGCATGGCACCCGGCTTCCGCATCCAGGCAGGCTCACAGGACGAAGGGTCTGAGCAGGGCGCCCCGTGGGATTTGGGGAGGGTGGGGTGGAGAACGAAGGAAAGCACGACTGTCCTGTCCCAGGGCTTGGCGGCCGGCCATCGGGGTTGGGTGTAAAGGATGCTCTCATTTAGGGGAACACGGAGGGCAGATTAGCATAAGGGGAGCAGGGGAGACCAGCGGGAGGGCGGCGGGCGTCCGTCCCGCATTGACAGATGAGGGGCAGGCTCCGGGCAGCCATGGAGCCGTGAGGGCGGGACCAGCTGCCGTGGGTCGTGGGTCAGGTACCAGCACCTGCACTGCAGGACCCGGGTGTCGGGGGAGGGGCGCAGAAGGCCACCCCATCTGTCAGGGCAAGTGAGGAGAGGTGGGTGATCCCAAGCGTCTCAGGCACCTTGAGGTCCTTTCTTGTCAGCGCCCTCATTTCCCAAAAGATAAAATGAAGGACCAAGGAGGCCCACAGGAGGCCCAAGGCCACCAGGAGGGAGGGGCAGGTAGGCGCTGGAGCCTCCCGCCAGGATTTGGCCCTGAGGGTCTGACCAGCCGATTCCTCAGCCCCTCCCTCTTCCCTTCTCATCTCTGCTGCGCAGGGGTGGGGGTGGCATCTGTCGGGTCACAGACAGCAGCCCTCCCACATCCCGGCCTGACCCTCTCAGGCCGGGTCCCTGCCTCTGGCTCCAGGGCGGCTGGCTGGGCCGACCCTCGCAAAGGTCTTTCTTCCACCTCCGCAGGTGCGACTGGCACTTGCGCCCCTGTTTCCGGCGCCCCCAGGACAGGCATGTCTCTGCCTCGGGGACGCGCCAGTGTCCCCACGCCCGCCCGGTAGGTCAGAGTAGCAGCGACTAGGGTGTCAGGTGTCTGGAAGAGGGTTTGGGAGGAGAGGCCTTTGTTAGCGCAAGGTCACACGGACGCTGACCTTTACGCGTGCGGAGAAGACAAAGGCGGTGACCCGTGTGCAGACCCTCCGGTCACTCCTGCCGGTCAGAGGAGGCAGCCGAGACTAAGCCTTCGGAAATGCAAGCTCACGGCTCCAAACTGCTGCTTCAAAGCCACCCGCGAGGACAGTCTCGGGGCGTTCACAGAGGCCCCCCTCTGCCCCGCCCCCTGCAGCTCAGCTTGAGAAAACCCGGCTGGGAAGGGAGATGGGGTAAGGAGCCATGTCCTGCGATGCAGGACCTGTTCCAGGGCAAGGAGGAGAAGAGCCGTGCAGGGCGGCCGCAGCGCCCTCCCTCCCTCCCTCCCGAGGGGGCTCCAGGCTTGGCCCAGCCCAGGCCCGGCCCGGCCCTGCAAGCTCTCGCTCATGCCCCGCTGCAGCCCCCAGGCCTCTGCTCACAAACGCCCCCCACCCCCTTCTTGGACCTGCTCTCCAAGGGCATCCTCTCACCTTCACGGCTCGGGCCCACGGTGCAGATCTCGGTGAGGTCCCCCAAATGCTGCTGCCTGGTTTCCTCCTTCTCTTCAGAGCTGCTCTGCCGTCCTGGCCCCTGTGCGTCTCCTTCCATCCTGTTCCAGAGCCCCATGCGTCCTGGCACTGCCCGGGAGTCAACACAAGACAGGCAGGGGTGGAATAACAGAATGATGGCTGAACACAGGGCACGGCCCCCAGTGTAAGCCCAAGGGTTAATCTACCATGTGGCCAGACGGAATCCACCATCGGTGTGTTGTGTGAGCCCCGCATGGGGCTCCGGACGGGCGCTGATGGGGGGCACACGGAGGAGGGCAGAGGTCCAGCCTGGGGCTGGTGTGGCGGGGAGCACACAGGATGGCCAGGCTTGGACAAGAGGGCAGGTGACAGCAAAAGCCAGCCAAGGGCTCCCGCGGAGGGGAAGGCATTGGTGGGAGACAGAGGAGGGGCAGCACGGAGGATGCTGGAGAGAGAGGGAGAGACTTCAGGCGAGGGGTGCCCTGCACTCACGTCCAGTGGGCACAAGGTACACCGCAGACCCCCGCTCGGCCCCCAGATGTCAACATCTCTAAGTTTTCCCAACCAAAGGAAATATGTTTTCTTTTTCTATTTTTCTTTTATTTATTTTATTTTTTTTGCGGTACGTGGGCCTCTCACTGTTGTGGCCTCTCCCGTTGAGGAGCACAGGCTCCGGACGCGCAGGCTCAGCGGCCATGGCTCACGGGCCCAGCCGCTCCGCCGCATGTGGGATCTTCCCGGACCGGGGCATGAACCCGTGTCCCCCGCATCGGCAGGCAGACTCTCAACCACCGCGCCACCAGGGAAGCCCGTGTTTTCTTAATATTAACAGATTGTCAGATTGCTCCCAAAAATGTCACTGAAATTCTAATTTCCACTGTTAACGTTAGGAGCACCTGACACCCTTCATCCTCACTGACAATTATTTTAAGTGTTGCTGTCAAATAGGTACGAGATAGTCAGACACCAGTAATCTAACGATGAATGAAATAAAAGCAGTTGGCGCCTCTATTCACATCTCCCTTTCCTTGAATTGCCTGTGTATTTACACCCTTTATCAGTTGCGCGTTCTGCTGTTACTGCGCGTACTACTCGCGTGTTATGTTATGGATACTTCATGCTGGGGTTTCCAGTCATGTTCCCAGGCCCTTCCTGCAGCTGGACTCAGATGAGCTCTGGCCGATCACTGCCAAGGGCTTCTGAACATACGGGGTATTTGGAGCTGGATAATTGGTTTACTGCCAGGGCGTATCTGTATCCTCATTTTGCACACCCCACACATACTTCAGGGATTCCAGAGGCTCTGGAAAAAGTTGGCATCGTTGAAAACAACAGGTAGGACCAGATATACAGACACACGCTCAAAAAGCCTCTTTCAATTGGCTTTTGAAGTTTCTCCTCCTTATCCTGTTTGTAATGGCACAGCATAAACATATTATTGGAACGAGGTGTCATGTTTAGGTGGTTGGATGGAAAGTAAATAAACAAAAATGAACAGCTCTTTTCTACCCCAGCAGCAACCTGTTATATTCACAGATGGTAACCTCAGCCCCACAGAGCTCCTGATAACCGAACAAAAAGGGCCCAGACTCGTGTAAAGGAAAATATAAATCTGTCCTGATGAGACCAGGAGAGAGACACGGACAAAGAAAAAAGGCACTTTTGCTCGACGCGGAATAAAATGGGATTTCATCCTTCGTGTTTTATCATTCAGTTAAAATATGAATAGAAAGTCATCCCAAATGGACTCGCCTGGAGCTGTCTTTGACACGGCACAAATGGCGTAAGATGCCCATAGGAGAACTCTCTTTATCTGAGGATACTCTGAAAAACACTAGCAGTGAGGGTGCGTGCACCTCGCCTGACATCAAAGCTCAGCACGGAGAAGCCGAAGTCTCAGCCCTACGAGCTGGCCCAGCTCAGCAAACAGAAGATGAAACAAAACAGCGTCCAAACGCACTCCATCCAGTTAAGGGGACTCAGGCAATGGCGAGCTCAGTTCCATGGAGAAAGGATAGTTCGTTTCATTGGTAGTAACATCAGAGGTCACCCATCATCAATAAAGAACATCCCTACCTCATACCAGATTATCATAAATTCAAGCTAGATCGACTCTCCAAAAGTAAATTATAGAAACAATTTAGAAGAAGATTTAGACTTACGTTTGTAGAGCTGCGGACAAAGCAATGTTCTTATAATAGAAAATCAAGGAGCCACATTTTAGAGTGTGGAGACATCTGACTAGACAAAGCTGTAAAAAGTGTTAAACAATTCCATAAACAATTCAAGGTACAAATGATTGCTCGGGAAATCTATTTGTAGCATACTTGACCATAAAGGGTTAACATTCATAATGGACAAGGCAGTCATGCACGGGAGTTGGACACGTGATAGGCAAATACGAACTTAATAAAGGTGTAAATAAACAGAACTTAAGGAAGAGGAAATGCTAGTAGATGCTCAGACTCATTTTTGTTGTATTCCTACTTACATTACTGGTTGTACCTATATGACAGCAGCACTTAAAATAATTGTCAGTGAGGATGCAGGGTGTCAGGTTCTCCTAACATTGATGGTGAAAATGAGAATTGCAACAACCTTCTTTGGAAGTAATCTGACGACCTATTAATGGTAAGAAGACACATGCCCATCACACTCCATCACATGAGCCCCGTGGTCCCAGCCGTTGAGGGCCTGTCTCCCTCCTGTCCGTCATCTTCCAACCAACATACAACAGGGAGGAGGAGAGAGGGGCTCCAGGAGAAGGGGAGGGAGTGCAGCCTGCATCTAGGCTTCTGGAAAAGCATGGGAGGCTGGGGGAGGGAAAAGGCACAGGAGGAGATGTCCCCGAGACTGGGAGGGTTGGTGGGTGGTCTTGGGGGATGGGTTGGGGGGGTGCCCCGGAGGCAGCGAGGGAGGGGGCAATGTGGAGGGAGGTGACGCGCCCAGCAGTCAACAAAGGAATCAGGGGGACGGAGGACGCTTCCCTGGGTGCCGCTCTTGGTCAGCCGCTCACGTGACCATCACAAAGCAGAAGGATGTTCCTGGAGGCTGGGGACAGACGCTAGGCGGTGGGCTGCAGGTCCAGTGGAGATAAGACAAGGACAGGCTGGCTTCGAGGAGCTGGGGAAGGAGGGGGATGGGCAGGGTGGTGACCAGGGCCTTGAGGGTTACGTGTTCTTTTCTTTTGTTCCCGTGTGTGTGTTAGTTAGTTTGTTTGTTGCACCTTGCATTGTTTGACGGCTCTGAAAAGAGGAAGGGCTTTGAGATTCCAAGTCCAGGCCAACAGAACCCAGGGGCTTGCTCCAGACCCCCGAGGCGGCAAGAGGGGCTTCGTGGCCCGGAGCCCTGAAGCCCACTGCTTTGCAGGCACTCCTGGCCCGTCTCCCTGAGCTGGGCGCTCGGTCATCTCCAGAGCTCAGCCGGAAGCTGGCAAAACCAATCCAACCTCTGCGGGGGCGGGGAAGGGAGCTTCCCATGTGCTGCGGCTCCTGTCTCCTGGGGCTCAGGGGAGGCCCGGGGATGCCGCTGTAGTGTCTTCCCTGGGTCAGACAAGCCAACGGGCTCCTGGAAGCGGCCAGTGGGACGCCAGGAAGGGTGTGAGGGCCCTCTCAGCGATGACGACGGGGCGTCCTGCGTGCTCCCCGAATCACAAGCAGTCATCTGTCTCTGGGAGCCCAGCCCCATTCCTTGACACCTTCCAAGAACACTCCCGACAGTCACTCACTGCAGTTGATTCCGTCCATGGAGACAGGACAGGCTGCCTGGACGCCCTCCAGCCCACAGCTCAGCTGGGACAGCAGGGAAGTTCCATTAACAGAACCCCGGACCCTGTTGAGATTTCTGACTGCTAAGCGCTGTGCCTGTTGTTAACCAGCAGCCTATGGGTGTTGGGATTTCTTAAAGAGTAAATACAATGTATATTTTTTACACTTGCTGAGAAAAAAAATCAATAGCACATGTGTACGGATGCCAGAGAGGCCAGGAAATTATTAAGAACTACACGGATTTGCACGCCGGGCGAGGACAGTCTCAATACATTAGAGGAATAACTTATATTTCTTTGTGGTAATATTTCTATTTAAGACTTCCTTCTGTGCCAGAATAATACTGTTCTTACTTAGCAACACAGATCAAGTCTCCACCCTTCACAAAATACGTAAATAACAATGCAATCATCAAGAAGGGAGCCCCGAAGAACACGGAGAAGAAGAGGCTGGGCGCTGGCTCCAAAGGGCAGCACGACGGCCAGTGATGGCCAGACATTTCTCCTCCCTGGGGGCCTGCCCAGGTGGGACCCCTGCCCTCCATCAGGGTGGAGCTGGCCCCCCAGGCTTCATCCCCAGAGAACAAGGCAGGGTCTGGCCTCAGCCCCAGGGAATCGCCCTGCTCCACATCCGTCCCCCCGCCCGACCCGCAGGTGGGACGCGGCCGGACGGGAAGTGTGTTTACGATACAACTTGCTCGTCACCACGTTCATTCTGTGCCAGGCCATCGAATCCTGCTTGCCGCCCTCTCCCCTCCGTAGGCCCCCGAGTTCCCACCCCCTGAATGGTGCCCCTGCCCTATACGATGCAGGAACTCTGCTGGGTGCATTCCGTCCCCCTTCTGTGGCTTCCTGGGGCCGACAGAACGAGGCATGTGGCCCTGTGCCCAAGCAGCGGGTTCCCCCTCGCTCCATCTGGGGCCCCTGGCCTCTTGGACCAGTGACCCCAGACGCGTGAAGGAGCCCAGCCGAGATTGGCAGAGGTGCCCAGCGGAGTGCCCAGGGCTGACCCTGGTGCTTCAAGCACATCATCCCCGTGTCATCGCTGGATGCCCCGGGCACCTGGGAGTGTCTGTGACGGCAGCGTGGTGACCGCAGAGAATGATGCTCCGCCTGCATCCTCCTCTGCTGACTGAGAAGAGGCCCCGTGACTCATCCCCTGCACGAGAGGACCAGGTCTCCACCAGGGCGGGAGGAGCCCTCTGGGGAGTGGGGTCTCCCTGCTCTCCACACTAGGTTACCGCACCCCATGCGCCCGACACTGAAGGGTCCCCAGGATGTGGGGGAGGTCCCGGGAACCTGGACTAGTCCGCTACCTGAGCCCCAGAAGCCCAGCTGGCCCTCCTTCTGCCTCCACGATGGGCGGGTTGGTCGGGGGCCAGATGCGCCCCTACCCTAGGGCTCCCAGAACCAGCTCCCTGGATGGTGGGTGTCCAACCCAGGCATGCTGGACACAGGCTACCCTGCCGACGATGAGGCAGGCAGGAACCTTATCTCTATGAGTGCCCGCCCTCACGCAGCCCAGGACACCCCCATCCTCAGAAAAGACCTTGGGTAGCCCTGGCCAGGGGCCCAGGCAGGCACTCACAGGCCCTGTGTGGTCCATGCCTGGGGGCTCCAGACCCTGGAAGCAGGCTGTCCTCCACCACCTGCCAGCTCCTACCCTGTGCGCACGGACGTCCACATCCCTCTCTGGAGAAGCATCTTGGGGGTGCACAGGGCTGCAGGCGGAAACCTCCCGACGCCTCAGAAGATGAGCCCATTCCTGGGGTCCTGTTTGCTCCGCCAAGCACTGTAGCAGGTCCTGCACTTTGGGTAAATCCTGGGGTGCTGGGAGGACTGGTTCCTTCCTAGGAGAGCATCTACGCACACCTGGCTCTCCGAGCATCTCACCCACAAAGAGAGGAGCTCAGATGTGTGCAAACCCACTTGCAGTTGTCCTAGATTTTGTGGGGGGGGAATGGTGGTTTGTATCATGATTTCCTGCCTTTGATGGGAAGATAAAATTATCTTCTTTAAGGATTGGAGAAGATTCTGGTGATCTGTCTCCAGCCCTTATTTCAGTGTCCCCAGTTTCCAAACGGCAGGTGGCGTGGCCAGAAGCAATGAGTCCATGCCCGCACCCTGTCACCACCACACACTGCTGCTCGGTCCTAGGCTGCCCCGTCCTCGAATCCTCTTTGCGTCAATGTAATACGTGTGCATATTAAAAAGGCAAATAGCGTTTCTGGGCTTTCAATGAAAATCAGCAGCGCCCCTCCCCCACCCTTTCCACTCCTTCCTGCCCTTCAGAAGCACATCATTTCAGTCAAGTCATTTCTTCTCTTTGTGTTCACCTCCATCTCTTCCATGAAAACATGCTTACCCCGCTTTTTCTTGAGATTTTCCTTCTTAGACTATATATGTATCGATTTCCTATTATGGAGGACGATGGTTTCATTTTCCATCACTTCCCCTCCAAACCCGACCACCTTCTCATAAAGGGATTTCAATCGTCTCACCCGCCCCAGTGACACAGGCGCTCAGCCTTGGCAGCCCTGTCGGTGTGCAAACAGCACTCACAGCTGTCACGTTGGGCTTTATTTCCTGTAAAATGTTTCGTTGCCCTCATGCTAATATCTTCTTTCTGTGTCTATCACTCATTTATCAGAACGTTGGAATAAAAACCTCTTTTCTGTGTGGTCAGCGTGCCAGGAATTCCGGTACATCCTTTCCCCTCCTGGACGGCCTTTCCAGAGCCTTCTGCCCGCTCAGTAAGCTGCCCCAGGCTCTTAGTCTGTGGGACCACTACCCTCCGAGAGCACACGCTGAAGACAGTGTAGCACTTCTGGTCATTTCCTGGGAATTGAAAATAATTACAGCTTGCGTATCTACCCTCAGATTTGATAGGTAGTTCTCCCAGCTGCAGAAATCCGGGCTGGGAACCGCTGCCCCTTGGAGCTCGTAGGACGATGCTTCTCCCTGAGCCCCTCCCTTGTCAGGGTTGCTGCTGAGAACGCTGACCGTATCCTGATTCTGGATCTTCCTAACGTCACGTGACTTGTCCTCCTGTCTTCCTGACCATTTTTTACTATGTCTCTCCATCACCGATGCTCTGCAATTTCACTGTGCTGTGCTCTGGGAACTGGTCTTTTTTTCGCTTATTTGAGAACTTGTCTCTGGACTTTCAGTCTAAAAATTCAGGTCCTTCAACCCTAGGAATCTTTTATTTGTTTGCCAGGGTCCTCCTTCTGGCCTTTCTGTTCCCTCTCCTAGAATTTCTGACTTGCTGATGTTGAACCTGTGGGTTGATTTCCTCACAACCTTCACTCCCCAGGCTCCATCGGGACATCTTTTGTTTGCTGTTCTGAACGGGGTGTTTCCTCAACATCGACTCCTTCCTTTTATATAGTTTCTGTGTCTGCTCCCGTATTTTTATTTTCCAGTTCTTCCTGGTTCCTTGTCTGTCTTTGTTTCTGCATCTCCTGACCTCCTGGGTGAGGATCCCTCCTGTCCAGAGGTAGGATGTGCTTTTGTCTCCTTTGCTGCCGTCTGTCCTGCTCATCCCCAGGCATCTCCAGCGTCTCTGAGCCCTTTTCCATTCGATGATGTGGTCCTGCCTCCACACTGGCAGTTTCCCGCCGTCCCAGAGTCACCGCCTTTAATACTTAACGATCTGGCAGGAAGCTGTGGGGCTGCACCCAAGAGGCCACTTCCCGGGGGACCCCAGTGGTCTCTGTGGTCTGATCCGCACCCCTCCCCCCCGCCCGAGAAGGAACAAAGGGAGAATATGAATCCAACTGACTCTGCTCAGGGGGCCAGGTCAGAACAGGGGCTGGGGACCCCCTCTCCCTGTATTCACTGCCCGCCCCCCATGACCCCCGCCCCAGCTGTTCACAGTGCCCCAGGTCCCAGGGAGCCCACATCGTCCTTTTAAGAGTGTCGCTCTGCCATCGGCTGCCGTGCTGCAGAGAGGACGGGGTCTGACTGTCCCTCACGAGGACTGCCCCCACCCTGTGCTGTTGGCACCGCAGGCCCCGCCTTCCCGGGGGCCTTGCCAGCGCCCTGTGGCTCACAGAGCCTCTGTCCCTCGTGGCATCTCTTCCTGCAGATCTTTCCTCAGGTCTCCATGGGCCTGCGAGGTGAGCCACGACCTAGCTCCCCCTGCAACACCGTGCTGCCCCCGATGCTCTTCACTGGTGGGGGTCTGTGCGCTGCGTGCCCCGTGGGTGACACTTGAGGGAATGAGGCGGAAGCAGCCGCGTGTCTGATGTGCCACGGGTACCAGGGGTCCCGCAGCTTCCTGGGCATGTGCAGCCCTTAGGCCCTGGCCTCCCAGTGATTGCTGCCCTCATTGCCTCCCCATCACAGAGAACGAGCTGGGACCCTCCCCCAGAGACCCCAAGGCAGTGGCCTGAGGGGGACTCCAGGTACCCACCCCCAGTATTGGTTTTTCTGAGCAAAGGGGGTCTGAAGACCACAAATGAGGAAGATTCATCGTAGCTCATCTGGTGGGACCTCTGCCCACTCACTCAGGTCCTACTTCCTGCTCTAGGACTGAGACGTGACTTTGCTCACCGAGGATAATGGCGATGATGACAGCGGTGATCACAGCGGCTGTCGCACAGCACGTGCTGTGCTGGGGGTCTTCCCAGGTCCTCACCCGAGGACCTGGCGAGGCAGGTGCCCCCATGAGCCGTGTGACAGGAGACAGAGCTCAGTCTCCAGGAGGTGAGGGCTCACCTGAGATTCACAGGTAGGGACAGAGCCAAGGCTGAGGCCTGGCGTTCCCTGATGACAGCAGCTGTACTTCCAGCAGCCGGGTCCAGACGCCAAGGCAGCCAACACTGTTTGCCAGATTCTCTCCAGGGCTCTGCTCACGTCTCAGCCCGTGGCTCAGCGGCAGGAATCAGGACGTGGCCTTGTCTGTTGCCCCCACTCACCGCCCCGGTTCCCTCCACCCCCTTGCGCGTTAGGCCCAGGGTTCCTGCCCCAGTGGGTTGCTTTGGGTCCAGAGCACCAGCTGGGTAGACCGGCTGGGACTGGGCGGGGAGGGTGTCCCAGGCACAGAGGAGTGGGATTTCTCCCGGAAACACTCAGAGTGGGGATAGGCATGGGGCGGGTGCAGGAGAAAGTCCCCGGGTGGGGGTCCTAACAGCCACGTATGGGGTCTGCGTATGTCTCAGCTGGAGGCAGAATCGCAGAGAAAAGCTGGCGATTAACATCAAACCCAACAGCCGCGCGAAGCAGAACCAGGAGCCTGTTGCCGCACCGGCGGCAGCATTAGCTCAGTTCTGTTGTTTGTGCGCTCGGGGGTGGTGCGGAGGCCGGACAGGCCATCTCTGGAGCCACAGCGCGCGCGGGTGATGTGATTATGTTCACATCTTGATTTCATCTGCCTCCTCTCACCCCCAGACAGTTTGCAGAAATGACTGAATAAGCACCGCGTGCCTTCGACTCGGCCCCGCTCGGAGCCGTGCCAGCTCCCCGGGGCAGCGAGGCAGCTGCTCAGCGGTGGTGACGCCTCTGGGCACAGAAACGGCTGCTTTGGCGGCTGAGGATACGGCCCGTGTGGCCCCCAGCTCCCCAGGGAGCTCCAGCCCCCTCGGCGTCTTCACTCAGAACTCCGCTGCTTCCCCGGTGCTCACCAGCCGACCTCCCAGCTTGCCTCACCCAGGGGTCCTTCTGTCTTGGCCACGTTGCCCAGGACAGCTTGGTACCCAGTGCCACGCTGTCCCTCAGACTGGGCCTGAGCCCCTCTGAAGTTCTGGGGAGCTCTCTGCCTGCCCCACGTGGGTCCCTGTTGGCCTCAGAGCTGCTGCACACACAGTGGCATCAGACTGCCTGACGCCCACCCCGTTCCTGCCACCCCCCACGTATCCCCCTTGGACCAATCACAGCCCCTCTGTGCCTCCGGTTCCTTCAGTGGAAATGGGGACAGCAACAGGACCTCCCTTCTAGGCCCTGAGGGTCACTCCTGCACGGACGGGCCTCACTCACGTCTCTCACGGTCAGTGGGGCTCTTCCTCGGGCACCGTCGCTGGGACCTGGGGCCAGGGGTGTGGGCTCCCCTCCGCCTCCCGCCGTGGGCAGGTCCTGCTTGTCCCATCACCGCTGACCTGCCAGTGCCGTCCCCTCCACTCCCCAGGGCTGGGGTCCAAGCCCCATCCCCAGGAGGCGGCCCCCTCTGTCCACACACACGGGGACGTGCCAGGACGCCCTCCTGGGCTGGGAAGGGGGCAGCGTCATGAGACCCAGGCGACCCCTGCTTCCAAAGGGCTTCTCAACATCCCTGAACAGCCAGCCGTCACTGGCTCCCCCGTTTTCTGTCCACACCGGTGTCTTCCTGTCTGTGCTACCGGGCAGAGTCTGGTGAGAGATGGGCCCCAGCCGCCCGGCGGCCACTCTGCTCTGTGTCACCCAGTGTCCCTGCCCTGCCATTGCTCCCCAGAGCCGCCAAACCCACTCCCAGTATCTGTGCCCTTGAGAAGCAGCAGAGGAGTTGCCGGGGATGGCATGCCTTTTGCCCTCATTAGAGGGCTGATTGATGACCCCAAACAGCGGCCCATGTGAGCGGTCACCGCCCGGCGCGGCTGAGACACACAGGCTCTAGGCATCCCATCCATCACGGCCCTGATGATGCGGGTGCCGGGGGTGGCGGCAGGTGAGAAGGAGATAAGGACAGAGTCAGGCTGACGGATGAACGAACCAGAAACGCAGGCTGTGCGGACGGCAATGAGCAGGGACATGCAGGCTCTGCGCACACGCACAACAGAGGAGGGGAAGTTAACCTGAGTTTCAGAAGAATACATCCCCCGGCAGACTCTCCGAACAGGCCAGGGAAACAGCCCCTGATGGCCCCACGGTCCAGCGCCTGGCACTGTGCTGAGCCTGGCACAGTGAGCCAGCTCTGTCCCCTGCCAGGCGGCGGGGCCTCACTCTTGCACAGGAGACATGGCGCAGCAGAGGTGGCGAGAGGGGAGGTCACTGGTCCAGGAGTTCCAGACGGAAGGACAGGCTAGTGTGGCCCCTGCGCGGGGCTGGGTCGGACAGGAGGGAGAAGCATGGACGGCATCCTGCGGGGAGCCGTGTCCTGCTCTGCTCTTCAGGCCGGCACGCCCTCAGGGGAAGGAGGGCACGGTGGGGCCTCACCCAGCAGGACCCTGCAGACAGCCTCGTCCAGAGTCCAGCCCTGCCTCTCCTGGGTCTGTGCCTCGTTTTCCTCCTCTGTAGAAGGGGTGACACAGTAACTTCTAGTAAATCATCTCCAGGACTAAATGGTGCGTCGGAGCCGTACTGGGCGTGGGCGTGGGCGTGGGTCTCCAAACTGGTAGCCGGTACCAAGGTCGGGAGTTCCAGGAAATCTGCAGCTGCCGTTAGAGACTGATTCTCACCGCAGGCACAGAAACAGAACCATCACAATAAACCGAGACAATGTCTGGCACTGGCGTGTTTGGGTGGAAATAATCACCCCTGTTTTTCTGGGTGGGGATGGTTCATTGTTTTCATCTTGTTGGACCAGAGCTGGGAGATTTTCCTAAAGTTAGAAATGTGACCAAGCACTCACGTGAGAGAAGGGTTCTTACGGTCAAATAAAAAGGGAGGAAGAAAGAGGCGTTAAAGCCACGTAAGGATCCTTCAAAAGGACCCAGCACGTCCACACGACCGTGAAGGTTCAGCAAAGGGCTGGCCCACCACGGTCACGTTTACACGCCTGCAAACCAACCTACACATCAAACAAATGAACCGATGACACTTCATGCTCAGGAAATATTTTAAGCAAATGTGAAACAGTAATTCGTACATCACTAGTGACTTAATCCTCCAACTGAAACTCATAGTAACCAGATGGTTTGTCATCTCGGGGTTATCCTTTATGCCATGTGTTAGACCCTTTTTTTTTTCCAGGAAGATAGAATTTATTTATTTACTGGCCACGCTGTACGGCTTGTGAGATCTTAGCTCCTGGAGCAGGACCCCTGCCCCTGCTTCCTGCCCCCAGCAGTGGAAGCACAGAGTCCTAACCACTGGACCGCCAGGGAACTCGCAAGACACTTTTTCTTAGTGAGTTTGATCTTCACACGCTGCTCAGAATGGACGTCGCCAGGATGTGGTGCCTCTGGAAGGAGAGTCGTGAATAATTACACGCGGCAGAGGAGGTGCTGATGGGGCATCCCTCCTCCATCCAACCTCAGGGTCTGCCTGGAAGGAGGGATCAGGGATGGAGCGGGTGCATTCTTGCACACACTTGTCCAAAAATTAATGTGGCCTGGGGGGCACACAGGTGGATGCCAGGCTCCCTTTGTCCCCGAGGATACTTGGCAGGTCGTCCTGCTCTCCGCCTTCTACCAAAGCACGTCAGGAACATGCAGCCCGTAAAACCTTGTTTTCATGATAAGATTGGTCAGTGGATCTGATTTCAAGACTTCTGATGAAGCTGTGGTACTTAGGACAGCTGCTGGTGGACGATGAGGTAGGAGAAGTAGGCAGCATTATTTTTAAGTTTATGTACGCCCGCTCATACACACAAACACTCACACTCACACACACACACAATTTACATAAAAAGATTGGCCAGTGTCACCAGATTCTTCCAAGTTCCCTCTGGGAGCTCCTTGGTCATCGCCTGGACCTATTTTCTACGAGGGGCTGCAAAATGCTGCTATTCTAATCCTGCCATCTCGTCTCATTCCATCAGCTCTCTTTCTCCCCTAGAAATGGTATTTTCCCCCTCTACTCTCCTGGGCACCTTGTGCAGGAAAAGCAGGGTAAGTGCTGGATTCCTGCCCCTTCACCACCAGTTTTCTGAGTAATAAGTCGATTCTCTAGTTTTCCCTTAAACAGACCAACTTTTTTTGGGGGGCGTGGTCACTGTGAAGTCCTGTATTTCGCATGTTTAATGTGTCTTAACTAAGTGTCGTTATTTTGTCTGCTACGCCAGAATGCCAATGCGGAGGTTTTTGCTAACCATCTCTTTACTGAAGACAGGTTTAAATTAGTTCCATTTCGAGGCTATTTCCCACTAAGGATGGCCCATCAGATTACTGTCTGGAAGTCATTTAAGAGTTCCTTTCCATGTGGTTTAACTTCTAAGTTAACACATAGTTGGGTTCATTTGTTTCATCTTTCACTTTTTAGAATTGTTTTTCACTGTAATTTACTTTTGTTTTGTAATCATGTAAAACACTTCTGTGCTGGGCCCCTTATTTTGATGTGGTTGCCTGTGTCATCTTCCCCCCTCACAGGCAGCTGCGGTTTACCCTTGTTTACAGATGGGGAAACGGAGGCACAGAGAGGCCAGGCATCCTGCTCAGCGTCACACAGCAGTGAGGGGCAGAGGCGGACCCGGGGCACAGCAGAGGCCTTCCCTCAGGGTGCAGGGCGGCCCTGCCGGTCGCAGAGGTTAGGAGGCAGAGGGCAGGGACGGGGCACAGCTGCATTCCCATCTGCTTCTCCACCCAGGGCAGGAGAAGGTCAGCCCGGGAAGGGGACGTGCCCACCAAGGCAGGGTCTGGGTGGGGACCCACTCAAGGCTCCCGGTGAAGAGAACCCTCCATCTCAGCTGGTGGTCTGGGTGACTTTCCACTCTTTCCGCCTCCCGGGAATGAAGGTGGCGCCCAGTCCTGAGCACACATCCCTGGCACCCCCCTGCCCCCACTGTGAGGCTAATGAGCTGTGCTCTGCCCAGTGGACCACAGGCCTCCGAGGGCCAAGCCCACCTCATGTCGCCCCCCCTGCCCCTCCTCCATCAGAGCAGAGAGGGCAGGGGTGCCTGGGGCCCAGGGGTGGCCTTGCTGCCCTGCACCTGGTATCTGGTACCCAGTGCCCAGTGTCCAGTGCTCAGTGCCAGTACCCAATACCCAGTACTCAGTACCCAGTGCCCCAAGCCCAGTACCCAGTACTCAGTACCCAGTTCCCAGTGCCCAGTACTCAGTGCTCAGTACTCAATACCTGGGACCGGTACCCAGTGCTCAGTACCCAGTAGCCAGTACTCAATACCCAGTACCCAGTACCCAGTTCCCAGCGCCCAGTACTCAGTGCTCAGTACTCAATCCCTGGCACCAGTACCCAGTGCTCAGTACCCAGTGCCCAATGCCAGTGCCTGGGCTGACCCCTGCCCACCACCAAGGCCAGCACTGTGTGTACAAACCTCCCTGGGCTCCCGGGATGGCACTCACTGCACACACCACTGAGCTTTGACACTGATTCTACTCAGGGCTCAGGCACCTCTTTTGGGACCTGGGCCTCACCAGGACCTCCAGTTCCAGCCCAGCTGTGTGGATCTGCTTGGCCTCCAGCAGCCCTCTGCCGGGAGCCCCCGCTGCTGCCGTGCTCAGCAGAGCGTTTCCCCCCCCCGCCCCGGCAAGGTGGGCTTGGAGGGTCCCTGCTTCTCTGCGCCCTGAGGTTTGGACCCCTGACTTCTCTCTGGATTGAAGGATTCTGGCAGATTCTCCCCAGACGTCTCCAGAGCCCTGACCCAGCTGTCAAGCTGTCCCGTCATGGTGCCCAGCACAGCATCAGACAACAGCCCCTGCCCTGGGACAGGCTGGGAGCCTCAGTCCTGCTCCCTGCTGGTCTCGGGGGAGAGAGCCTGTCACAGACCAGACACTGTAGCACAAGCATCCCCCAGACAGTCAGGAAGGCACCCGGCACCCATGGGCGCCTGAGGAGGGGGAGAAGCAGGTGTATGCCCACCACCATCCTCATGCCTCACGTCACTACCCCTTCACCCCAGATCCACCTGCCCCGAGGTGCAACAGGGAAGCAAGGCCCCACTGAGGCAGGGGTGCAGAGCTCCTCTGTGGCCAGTTCACCGCCCCCAGCACGCCCGCCGGGTGGCTGAGGACCCAGCCTTTCTGGGGTCCCGATGAGACTCCCCGCTGAGCCTCTGTTCCCCCATCAGCCTGACGCCGAGGGGCTGGTGCTTCTGGCCTCAGGTGGGAGCCGTCTGAGCCGAGCCTGCCCTTCCCTGCCCTCCCCTTCCTGGCCGCCGGGGACACTAGGGTCCCCCCCAACCCCACGTCCAGGCCACCGTGTCTCTAAGGCCAACATCTGGTCCCCTTGATAATTCCTCCCTCCAAAGGGACCTCATCTCCTGATTGATTTTTCGGCAGCTCTGGCTTTTTCCCCCCAGATTGAAAAGGGTTTTACACAATTGACAGATTATAGACAGGTCTATCAAAGTGATTTATCTTCTCAAGGGAAAGGCCCCCTCCACCCCAACGTGCAAGCAACCGCGTGCTCACCTTGCAGGGGGGCCGGGGTGGGGGGGTGCATTTTGTGTCCGGCAGGAGAAAGAGAAGCACCGAAGTCTCCAGATCCGTGAACTCAAACTGTCATCACTTCTCTCAGGGCACCTGAGGGGCATGGCTCCAGCCTGCTGGTCCCGGGGACCTCACCTTCCAGCCCCTGGGTGACACCATCTTCTCGGGCTGGGCTGGATCCCAGCCTGCGCTCCCAGCAGAGGCCGGACGGGAAGGCCCCGTGTCCTGAGGGGCAGGGGCATCTCCCGGGGGGGCAGGGCACACCCCTCCCCCACCCCGCCCCGGGCGGCCGGGGGGCTGGGATAGCGTCAGGAAGGCTGCAAAACATTTCAGATGCATTTTCCCATGAAATCCCCACAACGTGTTTTAAAAGTGGGCCTCCAGGAGGCCGGGTCATTGGACCAAGGTCAGACTCCAGGATGTGGCTGCAATAGGAAACATCCTCTCTGAAGTCAGCCGGATACAAAAGGCACGTCCTCTCAGCCGCAGACAGAAGCTTCTGGAGCACGAGCCAGGAAAGGAGCCTCGCAGAGGTTCCGTTTCCCGGATCCCCAGAGCACGTTGCAGAGAGAAATCACTCCCAGCGCACATGGCAGGCCCGGGGCAAAGTTGACTTCACGATTAGATAAATTACCAGCCATCCAATTTATCTACCCATCTCTGTAATTAGCCTTCCTGACCGGTATCTGCTGCAGACGCTCCGATCCACAACTTTAATAAACGGAAGGGAATGAGGCTGCCCTAATCTCCCAGAAGCCGGAGATAAAAGATTCCCCCTGTTTACTCGGGATTAGCGGGGAGCTTTGACCTTGAGCTGAGAGTTATTATTGTTTTCTGAGTCACTTTCAATTGGAAACATTGTTGTCTTTCAAAGGAAACTGGCTACCAAAAGTGTAACCAGGCACAAACAATGCGTGGTCCACGGGGAGAGCCCAGATGAATCCCCAGCCTCCTTATCAAAAGAAAATAACTCATTTCAAACTGTTATTGCATCTGGAGACGGAGGCAACAATGTTTGCTGATCTCCGGAGGTGCATCGGTCATCTGGGTGACGCAAGCCTTAGGGATAATTAGGTGTCTTGTAGGCTAATTATTTTGTGAATAAAATCAAACAAACGTAATTAAACAACCAGCAGACAGTGTCTAAAGCTCTGTCCTGAATGTCCGTGGAAATCTGATTCCACAGGGTGTTTTATGAATAGAGCGGGTCTCCATCCCTGTAACACATCTGGGGTCTTGGAACTTGAGGTGGTCCCTGAAAAACAAGAGAGGGTCACCAGCTAGGGCCAGCTGGTGAAATCCACCTCCTCTTTGGGCAGACGGGGCTTGGGAATCTTGTGTGTCATCTGGTCTCATGGCCAGCAGATCGCTGGGCTGTGAGCGCTTTGCCTGGGAGCCCACAGCCCTCCGTTACCTGCACGCAGGCCCGTGGCCACGAGCAAGCCGGGCTGTGACCTCCACAGTGGCGACTCCACAGGGGACCTCTCCCTAGAACGATTGTCTCCATTCCACAGCGTATCGGGTGTGTGGTGTCAATTGATTTATTATCTTATTCAGAAATAAGGAAATGGGCTGCTTCAAGCCAAACACCTGATACGAAGCCCCTGTCCCTTCCGGGAGGCAGTGGACCAGGATGGTTCAGGCCAGGAAGATCTGAATCCCTCAGAGCAGTGGCTTGCACTCCGCCATTTACCTAACTTCTCTGGAGTCGCGGTTTTTACATGTGTTTCTAGAGCTGCCCCTCAAGATCCCTACGTGGATTCGATGGGACACAGGTGTGAAATGCTCTTTCTGGGTCCCCCTGAAATGACAGCTCTTATTAGCGGGTCACGATCCCCAGCGAGCAGCCCCGCCTGGGAGGAACCCATGTGATGGAAGCCGTAGGGGCAGATGTGCCCCCCAGAAAGGCAGCGTTTTCAGGCCTCTCTCTCTGCAGAGAACTCAGGCTTTAAATCACAGCATAACAGGAGAGAGGCAACTGCTAACTATAGAATCAACTGCGCGCAGAGAGATTTGGCACTTGGAATTTGGGGAGAGAAGTCTAGCCAGGCACCCTAAAATAGGATATTTATGTTCAATCTTGGCCCAAAATACAGATGCCCCGTTGGTGCAGGTACAGCTGTCTGTTTTCATACAGTCTGGCAAGTCTGGAAAATAAGCACGCCGCCCCGATCCGCCGGGCGGGGAGGGACCGAGGATCTTATTAAGCCATTTCCGTGGAGTGGAGCTGCTCAAACCGGGGTAAAGTGGATTTGGAAGGTACAGCGTCATGGCTGTTAAAACGCATAATGCGGGCTGGGGGCGCTGGGGGCACTCATCGACTTCAAATTGGCTTTAAACGTTGTCTGCTCTTTAATAAGATTCGGCTTTACGAAGTTATCCTTTGCCCCCGGGGAGTCTTCCCACCCCTCTTGTCCCAGCCAGCCGGCTGGCAGAGGCAGTGGGCGCACCAGGGCTCTGGGTCCTGGGCTGGGCTCTGTGTCTGTGTTGGCACTGAAGCCCGCGGCGTGTTGGCTCCGGTACCAGCGCTGTCAGCGGCGGTGTCGGGGCCTGGAGTCTGAGCCTGGGAGTCCTGGTGCCCATGTGCCCACCCACTCCCGACCTCCTCCCCCACTCCTTCTCCCCTCTCTTGCCTTCCCCACATCCTAGACTTTGCACCGTGCACCAGCCCTGTTCTGGGGCAGGGGGCCCAGCAGTGAGCACAAAGGGACGAGCCCAGCACCCAGGAGGCTTCCCTTCGAGAGGAGAGACAGACCACGGACGAAGTAAACCACAGAGCTGGCAGCTCTGTAGGCGGTCGTCAGGGCCAAGAGAGAATAAGGCGGGAGGGAGGGGAGACAGGAGGGGTGCGGCACAGGCGGGCAGGGGCTTCCCAGAGGGTAAATACTGGCGGACGAAGGACGAAGTGGACTGGCAGACAACCGGAGGAGAAGACACCCCTGGGGAGATAGCAGCAGCGCAAAGGTCCCGGGGCACATCCGGATCTGAGCTTGCCTGGGGGTGGTGTGGGGGGAGACTCCTGGAGCAGAACAGGCAGCCAGAGAGGCCTTGCAGGGATTTGGCCTTTCCTAGGAGTGAGGTCGCCAGGCCTGGAAGACAGGAGACGTCCCCTTAATCACATTTCCCAGGGTCACTTGGCAGTTGGGGACGCAGGAAGAAGCGTGGACGCCGGCTGACCAGGTGGGCCCGGGTCAGGCTCTTGAGAACCGGCAGTGGCCTGCGTGCGGGCTCACCCTCTTCCTCCCACCCTCGACCCTCGACCCCTCCTCACATCCCACCCCGCCCCTACAGGCTCCCCTGGGCCCGGCGCCGGGCCCCTGCTTTACGGCGCCCGGGATCGCGGCAGGTGCGGCACCTGGGATCGCAGCAGGTGCGGGCTCCCTGTGCCCTGTTACGCCCCACGCCTTCGGCTGACCTTCCTGACCCCTGTGTGCATTTTTGTGTATGTGCCCCTGTGTGCACATGCCTGTGTTTATGTGTGTATGCATGTGTGCATGTGTACATGTTCGTATGCCTGAGTTTGCACCTGTGCACGTGCGTATATGTGCCTGCGTGTGAACATGTGCGTGCACACACCCACACAAGCCCGCCCGTGCGGTGTGCGTGGCCAATGAGCCGGTGGGTAAATAGCAAAGAGCCTTTCTGTGACGTGCAGTCAGGCAGTGAGAAGAGCCCTGGCTTCCAGAGGGGTCACAGTAACCTCTGGGCCGTGAAGAGGGGACACAGTAACCCCTGGGCCGTGAAGAGGGGTCACACTAACCCCTGGGCCATGAAGAGGGGTCACAGTAACCTCTGGGCCGTGTAGAGGGGACACAGTAACCCCTGGGCCGTGAAGAGGGGGCACAGCAACCCCTGGGCCGTGAAGAGGGGACACAGCAACCCCTGGGCCGTGTAGAGGGGACACAGCAACCCCTGGGCCGTGAAGAGGGGACACAGTAACCCCTGGGCCGTGTAGAGGGGTCACAGCAACCCCTGGGCCGTGTAGAGGGGTCACACTAACCCCTGGGCCGTGTAGAGGGGACACAGTAACCCCTGGGCTGTGAAGAGGGGACACAGTAACCCCTGGGCCATGTAGAGGGGGCAGCCCCCCAGGGAGGCCCACCCCACAGGCTTTCGACACACGTGCCCT
Source organism: Aethalodelphis obliquidens (assembly GCF_003676395.1). Taxonomy (NCBI): domain Eukaryota; kingdom Metazoa; phylum Chordata; class Mammalia; order Artiodactyla; family Delphinidae; genus Aethalodelphis; species Aethalodelphis obliquidens. The sequence goes on along the minus strand of NW_020837952.1, from coordinate 63,416,306 downwards.
CCTCGTGCTTTGGGAAAAGCCCTGAGAAAGGGCAGAGGCGCTCCAGCCCTGCCACCTCTGGGCTCAAGGGGGAGGTGCAGCGGCCACCCAGCCCGGGACCCCACCCCAGCTCGCCATCTGGGGCAGGGGACAGTCACCCACAGGGACGCTGGAGAGCTGTGTGTGGCGGCCCCAGGAGCCAGGACCCACGCCTGCCCTGACCCCAGCCCGGGACCCAGCTGAGCTGGTGTGACAAGCCCTGTGGAGAGTTTGCCTCTTACATAAAGCTCCCTGTGTGTGTGGTGGCAATGGTGACAAATGGCCACGACAGCCCAGCCCGCTGTCCCGGGTACCTCCAGACAGAGGCAGTGCTGCCCCTGCCTGCCCCACGCCCCTCAGGAGAGGCCCTTCCCTGCAGTCCGCCCTGGCTCTGCGGGAAGGTCCTAAGGGATGTTCCTAGTGGTCACGAAGGAGGCATTCCCCAAAGCGTCTGACGGCGGGAGGACCTCCATCAGGGATAATCCAAGTCAGGGAGGAGCTGCCCAGTGTCGGAGCCCCCGGGCCTGACAAATGCAAACCACCCCCAACCTCATCACCCGGAGAATGTCCTCCACAGGCGGCTCCCTGCGGGCAGCGGGAGACTCCGGGGAGACCCCAGGGAGAGCCACCTCCTCGGGGTCCAGGAGGACACGGGAAGTGACCGCCAGCCCCCCACTGAGGGCTGGTCCAGGTTAGGTCTCTGTGCTGGGGGGGGCTCTTCCAAATCTCTGCTCCCCCCCAAGCAGGTTTCCTGAGGACGCCCCGGGCTTGGTCAGGAGCGCTCAAACCTGCAGGACGGAACGCGTGGCCCAGAAACGACACTCCGCTGCGTAATGCAATTGTTGGAATCCCAGAACAGCGGGAGGCGAAGAAGCAATAACAATGTTCCGAAGCCGGAGCCTCAGGGCCGGCGCGCCGGGGGAGACGCCAGACAGCAAACCACTGGCTCTCCTGACATCATTCTCTGAAAACAAGGTGTAACATATGCAAAGCGTCTGACGCTGGATGCTGAGTTTGAGGGTTTAATGTCTTCCTTAATTCTTTCCCATCTAACCTGCAAGGTGGAATGGGAGGTGGCCCGGGAGGTGGCCCCCAGACCGGGGAGACTGTTCTCCCCGGAGTGTCCGGAATAGACAGGAGGCCTGTCCATAGCGTGTCAGGAGCTGTGACAAACAGCATCTGGGGGACACACACATTCGTTGGAAGCCCCTTCCCCGGACGCCAGGCCCCACTGGTCCCTCATCCCTCAGTGACAGTGCTGTGAGGGGACCGTCCCAAGGAAAGGAAGCAGCGGCACAGCCCCCAGGACCAGCTGGAATCCTCTTCCTGACAGAGGAAATCCCAAGCACAAACAAAACCCTCTGGGAGAAAACAACCCTCAGTCAGAGAATCTCACCAGCCCCTTGCTGGGGACCGTCCCCGCGCGAGCTGGCCCGGGACACTGGGGACATTCCCTGCGCGAGCCGGCCCAGGACACTGGGGACCGTCACGCGCAAGCCGGCCCGGGACACTGTTTATGGCCATTCCCAAAGCAGGAAGCAGAGGGGATGCTGACACACGGCTCATTTGCCGCATGGGGGCTGAGTGGTGGTCTCCCCAGATACATCTCCCTGAACCTGGACAGATGGCTGTGTTTGGGTTTTTGCAGATGTGATCCGATTAAGGCTCTCAAAGTGAGGTCATCCCGGCTCCGGGCGAGCCCTAGATCCAGTGCCCAGAGTCCTAATAAGGGAGAGGAGAGGGAGGGGCCTGGGAAGAGGGAGGTGGAGACTGGAGGATGCCTGAGGCCCAGCAAGGCTGGAAGAGACAGGAAGGATCCTCTCCTAGAGGGTCAAAGAGCTCGGCCCGCCTCCACCTTGACCTTGGACTCTGGCCTCCAGACTGTGGGAGAATGAACTTCTGCTCTGTGAAGACCCCCAGTTTGTGATGCTTTCTTACGGCAGCCTCAGGACTCTGCTACATGGAGCAGAACCTGGCCTCCCGCCAGGCTTGCCCACCACCTCTGCCAGGCGTGTCCCACTCCCCACGGGCCCTGGCCTCTCAGTGCCTCACAGCCTGTCCCTGCCTCTGGCCCTGGTCCCAGGTCCTCTGCAGGGGCAGAAGGAAGGGCAGCTCCTCCCTGCAGGCTGAGTGGCCTCTCCTCTCCTCCATGTGTGAACCCGCTGGAGGGAACCACGCCCTCGGAGGAAGTGTCTAGGTCACAGGCGGCATCTACCGAAGCAGGCAGCCGCTGCCAGCAGTCTGTCCCATTCCCCGGGGACTTCTCACTTCCAGAAATGCTGACGCTCTCCTGAATCCGGACCCCAGCACAGTTGCCCGGGCCATCGGAGGGCACCGGAGGGGACCCTCTGTCCCGAGGTCCTGCCCTCCTCGCCAGGGGGGACAGTCAGAGGGACACACTGACCGAGGTCCCCAGTGGCTTCCCCAAGAGAAGAGAAGCACGCCATCCACCTCATTTGCTCTTCCTGGGCTCTGGGACTCGGGGACATTTCTGCCCACACTCAGTGTCCCCAGGAGTTAGTCTGCAGGGGGTCATCCCTACCCCTCTCTTTCCCCACTTCACACATTACAGAAGGTGGCCAGAGAAGGGCCTGTCCAGGAGCCAGGCTGGGCTTGACCCCACCTGGACACCCAAGGCCCCTGAGATCCTGGAAGCCTGGACACCTTCCTGGCTTGTCCACCATGGGGCTGACACTGCTGGGTTCTCCCCAGGCTGTGCCTGAAACCCTGTCCCTCAGCCTGAGACTGGAGGGACCCAGGTCCTAGGGAGAAGGCAAGGCCATCGGCCACCTTCACAGAAGCGGAGTTCCCTCTCTCCAGCGCAGCCAGTAATAGAACAGAGGCCAGCGGACCGCCGGGAGGCTGCGCCCTGCTGCGTCTGGCTTTGGCCCCTGGATACTCAGAGAGCCACCACCACCTTCCTTCCCAGGAAATGTCTGTGAGGCCAGCTGTCTCCCCTGCCCCAGCCTGGGGCACAGGGACCTGCGGGGCACACTGACCTCCCAACTCCCGCAGAGGTGAGGCCAGGCCCCGACCGCCCAGTGCGAACTTCAAATCCGTCGGGCCGATTGGCGCTGGACTTTATATGCGGGGATCTGAGCCTCTTAGATAAAAGGAAACCTCAGCAGGCCTCCTCCCTCCCTCTCTTCCTCTCTCTCTCTCTCTCTCTCTCTCTCTCTCACACACACACACACACGTGCACACATGCACACACGGAGGCACGGTTGCTTCTAGGGTGGAAACAGCGATCTGATTTGCTGAAACTGCTCCGCACTCGTGCTCTGTGGTCAGCCTCTCCGAGGAGCAGATCTGTTCTGGCCCTGGCTGCTGTGGCCGGGAAACTCCGGGGCGAGGAGAATTAGCCACACTCGGCAAACGGTCTCATCTCTTCCCTTCTTTTCCCAGAGAGTTCCAGATTCCATTCTGTCCCTTACGGTAGGCTCATCCCCCCAGACCATTCCACAGGCCAGAGAGTTCCTTCTGCCCTGATTTCCATTTTCCTTCAAGGAGAAGTGGCATTTCTGAGTTTTGCCAACAGGGAAAGCGCCTGCTAAGGGCCGCGGCAGACGCTCGGCCGACCCACGGGGACCCCGAGCAGAGCACAGGCGCTCCCCGAAGTGGCCGCCATCTTTCAGGAACTGTGAGGCAGGTCCTGTGCTCCCCTTGTAGCAGAGTAGCTAATTCTCACCACAGCCCAAGGGGCTGGGGCTGTCACTGTGCATTTCCACGGCTAGAACACTGGGGCTATGGTCTGGTCATGCCCAGGGAAGGGGCAGAGCTGGCCGCCGGACCCAGCCTCTGCTGCAGCACCCCCATCACCCCTGCCACGTAGCCTCTGGGTTGGAGAGAAGCTACAGGGCACCGGGGCTGCTGGTGGCTGCGTCCACACTCATGTGCCGCGAAGCAGCCTGGATGCACCTGTCAGTATTTGGGGGAAACTTGGACAAAGTGCCGCTATTCAAAGGCACTCATCATACCGGTGACGTTTGTGCAACACATAAATATTTACACAACGGTGTAGAAAACCTCCATGTAGAGGAGCTGGGAGTCTATCTCGGCCACGTGTTCTGCCAGAGCGTGAAGGCCAAGAGGGGTAAAGCAGGAGACTGAGGCGACCCCCTGCCCCCTGCGCATCTGTCAGCCTGAGTGTCCTGCCTCTGCTGGGCCCGGCAGCCCGGACACCCGAAGGCGTGGCCCGGTCCCTCCGTAAGCAGTTCCACGTGGTGCTGGGGTCCTGGTCCTCTTAGCCGTAGCACGGGGGCCAGGTCGTGCCGGCTGCAGCACGTCTGTGGGTGCTGACTTCACACGTGAACAGGAAGAGCCAGGAGCATCCCCGATTGGCCCGGCTGCGAGTCACCTTGGTCTGCGCGACGAGGCTTGCTGTTTACGTGGTGAACTCGCTGTTTTTTTTTGTTTCTTTTGCTTTTTTTTTGAGGTACGCGGGCCTCTCACTGCCGTGGCCTCTCCCATTGAGGAGTACAGGCTCCGGACGCGCAGGCTTAGTGGCCATGGCTCACGGGCCCAGCCGCTCCGCGGCACGTGGGATCTTCCCGGACCAGGGCACGAACCTGCGTCCCCTGCAACGGCAGGCGGACTCTCAACCACTGCGCCACCAGGGAAGCCCTCAACTGGCTGTTTCATGTGACTTTCTTGCCCTCCCAGATCCAGCCTGGGTCTGGGTCCCACTCCCCCACCTTCAAGGAGCCCACCAGGAGGGCATCCCTCCAGTCCATGCAGGGGTCAGAACCTTTGCCGGGGCTGGTCCCTCTGCCCCCGAGGCTGCGCTTCCCTGTTCCCCATCCGTCTCGACTTCTCCCCGACGCGTCAGCTCCCCTTGTCCCACTGAGCCCTCTGCGAGACTGTCTCATTTCTTGCCTGTGGGTTTGCTCTTGGCGCTGAGCAGGGGGTGACTGTCCTGCCCATGGCTGGTCCTGAAGGTCAGACCCAGGCCCAGATGTCACTCAGGCAGCACACGACAGATGCAGGATAAGGAAATTATGATCGAGGGCGACGGACAGGCCAGAGAACAGGGCACCGTGTTTATGAAACGGCTCTGACTTCACCAACGGAATGCAGGCGTCTAGGAGCCAGTGTTTCACTTTTACTATGTGAGAACCCGCCACCACCAGCATGCAGCCGGGAAATAGGTGCAAAGCTGGCTCTAGATAAGTATTTGTTGAATGAAAACGTGAAAGGTTTTCCATTAAGTTATAGTTGAAGTATTTTAATAGTTCTAAATAATTCTAAATAAAAACGACCATTAGTTTTTACTTCTCCTTTCCTGACCCCGTGTAAGAATACCATCTAGAAAAAAAGGGAAATGACAGGGGGAGACGTGTTGAAATATCTTTCTTGGCCATATTTAGGTGAAGCCATTGCTTGAAATACTGGAAACAAAAAGTGTTTATTGATGGCAAGTAAACCTCAAAAGTTTGAGCAAGTTCCGTTTTCTTCAGATAAGAATCCAATTATGTAAATGCATGTACTTTCTCCACCAGAAATAAGGTTCAAAATAATAGAATATCAAATGCCGACATAAAATTTTGTCAATTATTTTTAACTTTCAGTGTGGAGGTTGAATACATTTTATGCTGTGAAGGAAAAGAAGACCAAATTCTTGACTACGTTCTTTCCAAAGAGTATCTGCTTTGAAAATATGACTTTAAAAGGCTGATGATGGTGATATGAACTTGACAAATTAGATCCTGTTAATGACTCAGTGAGAAGAAACAGACTGAAACACAATGAGGAAACATTATTCCACTCTATAGATGAGGGCCTGGAGGCACAGAGAGGTCAAGTAACTCGCCCAAAGTAGAACAGCCGGCGGGTGGCAAACTGGAGATTCAAAGGAAGGCTTACAGGAGGAGAACATCCTTGCTTTATTCCACTTCTTTGATGAGAGCAAGAAATATCCCACCTGCGTCCATGCCGTCTTGTTTCTCCTGTTACTCGCTGCAAACTAAATAAATTAATTTAACATGATTTTTTATGAAGGAAGTTGTAAAACAATCCCACAAAAGTAAACTCAAAAAATAGGAAAAAGCTATAATATTTTAGGATAGAAAATCTCAATTACCCGGAATGTCAGTTTTTCCTTAGGGTCCCATAAAATTCTGCTTTTGTTTGGGGTTTTTGTTTCTAGGGGTAGGCAAGTTGATTACAAAGTTTATCAGGAAAAAAAAAGTAACCAAGAAAACCCAAAAATAAAGGCACTGCGGGTGGAGGGCTAGTCTGTCAGATATGAAAACACACCATGAGTCCTCTGTAATTGTAAGAGTAAAGGGTCAGTGCAGGAATAGACAGGCTAACGGGAGAGAATAGAAAATCCAGAAACAGACACAATTGTACTTGAAAGGTTAGGATGCTGTAAGGACACCATCTCCAATACCAGAAGAAGGATGGACTTGATGAGTAGCATCGAGTAACTGGGTAACCACATGAAGAGTTGAATCCATTTCTCACAACTGTATATGAGGATAAATTCCAACGCTTGAGAAATAGAAAAAAAAACCTAATAGTATAGAAGAAAATATGATGAGTTTGGCTATAACATGGAGGATTACCTTGAGTATATAAAAAATAAAGACATTTTGCATGGTGAAAGTACCACAAGCAAAGTAAAACGATATAGAACCAACTGGGAAGATATACATGGCTTATCTCAGAGAGAGAGTAAGTATCCTGAGTATACAGACAGCTTTTTAAAGCAATGAAATAAGAAGATGAAACCCAGTGAGGAAGATGCTGGGGCCAGGAACACAGAAAATAAATGCAAATTACCATTCATCATGGAGAAAGGTTATCAACCATTCTCATAAAAACAGAAATAAAGATGAACATTGCACCTATATGGACAGGGTTCCAGGAAAGATGGGGTAAGCACACTGTACACTGCCTATCCCGCTGTGAATCCTGGACAGGACGCCTGGAGCAGCTCCCAGAGGACTCTGAAAAGTAGACGGTAGCAGATGGATTGTGGAAGAAGACCAGAAATCAAAGTTCTACCGAACCTGCAAGTTCACCATTATTTCTCTCCACCGTCACCCGGCCTGGAGGCAAAAAGTACAAAACTAGAAATTCATGCCAAGTACAAAGAGAAAGACCCCAAGAGGAGCTGCTGTGAGGAGTGAGGAGGGGACTTACAAGGAGCAGACAGAGTCGGGGACAAAGCCCTACTTTCAAAGTGTTCCCTGCTCTCACTTCTCAGCCAGAGTCAACACAACAGAAGTGATCATGGCAGCACAGTGACAAAAGGGCAGCCAGCTGGGCACCTGATACACTGAGGGAGGGCAGCCCTTCTCTCTGACCAGAGTACACACTGGACGAATCCCCACTGCTTTGTTCCTCTTCCGTCCTCCTGGCACCTGGGCCCAGATGAAGGTGTAGTCACGGCAGGTGTGTGGCAGAGCTGGGAAACATAGCCTGGACCTCTGGCCAGACCAGGAAGGGGAGTCTGGAGCTCGGAAGTGTTGGACAGATGTTGGAGGGGAAGGAGATCAAGGAAGTGAGCCCATAGAGTTGTGAATAAAACTTGGGCATGTGCGGATCTGACCCAAATCAGTAAACCCCAGACTTTGAGCTCTTGAGCCAGTCCCTGGATGGTGCGCTTGTGAGACCAACCTGAATAGCTCTGCAAAAGCTTGAAAATGGGACTGATTATGGGAACCATAGCCCACAGAAGGCAGGTTGGAACTCAAGGCTCAAACGCAATCTGAATTTTCTGTTAATACAGCACAAACAGAAACCAGTATTTACCTTAGGCTCTAAAAGGCCCAGAGTCTCATAGGATAGTGCTGAAAATTTCCAGAATACAATTTAAAATCACTCAGCATACAAAGTACCAGAAAAACTCAGCTAACAAGGGAAAAACAAGAAGCAGAAGTTAAACCCAAGAAGACACAGCTATTGGGATCGTCAGAGATGTCAGAGCAGCCAGTATCAGCCTGCTCTAAGAAGTAAAGGTGAACACTCTAGAAAAAAATGGGAGATGGAGTGTCAGCAAAGAATGAGAAGATCTGAAGAAGAATCAAATGTCCATTTTAGAACTAAAATTTTCAATAAGCAAAACAAAGCATTCACTTCATGGACTCCATACCAAAGTAGAGGTGAGAGTAGAAAGTGAAACTGGCTTGAAAATGGGATAATGAGAATTAGTTTGAAAAACAGAAAGGGAAAAGAAAGTGTTGAAAAAAATATAAGCACAGCTCAGGGACTTGTGGGATACTCTGAAAAGACCAAAAAGAAAAGAAAAGGTATGACGTTAGAGTCCCAGAGGAGGAGAAATAGGAGGGGTGCTGGGGATGGTGGGATGGTGGATTCCAAAGAGCATTGAGGAGTAATGGGGGCAGCTGGTTTCTTGACGGTGGTGATGGTCTCACAGGCTTAGGCATGTGTTACAGCTCCTCAAATCACACAATTTAAACAGGGCTCTTTATTGTATGTCAACTGTATCTCAATAAAACTGTAAAAATAAAAATAAATTAAGAGGAGTCTTGATCAGGAAAACCACAAGCTCCTTTTTTGAAATGTTAGTAACATAAACCTGGTAAATCTAAATGCTATTTTTTCACATTCATCTTTTTAAATTGAAGTATAGTTGATTTACAATGTTGTGTTAGTTTCAGGTGTACAGCACAGCAATTCAGGTATATGTATATATATATAACTGAATATATATACTTTTTCAGATTCTTTTCCCTTGTAGGTTATTACAAAATATTGAGTATAGTTGCCTGTGCTATAGAGTAGGTCAAAATTTTAAAAGCACAATAGAAAATGCATGTATGTAGAAAAATGTACACGAGGAAAATTATCTTAAGGAGAGTAAAAGTAACTGTCAGAGGTAAATTATCAAAAGTAAAATTAAAACCACCCATGAGTCACCTTTCACGGGCATCAGGTCCAGACGGCACCTACGTATGTTTTCCAAAACTCACATTTAACAGATCAAGCCTCCTAGAACTTCCAAAAGAGATGGAAAGCTGTCTCAACAAGGTACTAAAAGGATCATACGTTACAACCCAAAAGGCTTAAATCTGAAATACAAGGATATCTCAGGTTTAGGAAATTGATTCATGTGCATTAACTGATCATAGAGAAAATAAAGCGTGTTGCCCTCTTGATAAACACAAAATGCATTCCATAGATTGAATACCCATCTACTTTTTAAATGGTTTAACAGATTAATAATGCAAAGAATCTTCTTTAACTTGTTTATATGAATCTACCATAAACCGGCAGCAAACGCTCTCATTAACACTGAAAATTAGCAGTGTTTCCACATCGAATGTAGGGAACATTCTATCACGGTTGCTCTTTATACTGCTGCTGCTTTTAAATTCAGAGCAGTTATCCCCACAACGTGCATCTCTTTATGCACTTCTATGCCCCAGAAGCTAAGCACCGAGGGACTTGCTGCACTCAGTGTCTGCAGGACCTCGAATACAGACTGACATCAAATGCATGCGCCTTAAGAAACTGTAGGGGACGAACAAGAAATAAGACTCTGGTAATCATGGTTACTTACACGCTTCAGGGAGGGAGAGTCTTCAATGCAAGAAAACAAGCTGAAGGTATTAAAAAAGAAGAAGTCTTTAAGATGTATAATTATCTGCAGATGGAATGAGAGTAAATGGAAAACCTGATAGAAGGAAATGGAAACGACCAGAAATATTTCAAGAGTACTGAAGGTGGCCAGGTATCAGACCAAAATACCCCAGCCAATAGGTTTATTATATGCCTACAAGAACTAAGTAGAAAATGTTGTATATCTACCACATTCATGTTAACAACGGAAAACTCAGACTATCCAGAAAAAATATACGTACATGAAATGCAATGTATAGATTTAAGAAAGTTATGAGCATTGTTGAAAAGTCATAAAAGAAGGCCTGTCTGAAAGGGGAGATAAACTATGCTTTTGTTGGGGAGACTTGCTACCGTCAGGATACAAATTCTTCCCAAATGACTGTATAAAGTTAATGCAATTCCAATCAAAGTCCCAATTTCACGTCTTGTGAAATTTAATCTTAAAATATATATGAAGTAGAAAGTTGGCAAGTCTTACCATGACAGTATAGGTAAAGGACAATGCAGTGAAGTTTCCAATCAGAGATCAAGCAAAACTACGCAACAGTGGATTCAAAATATAATGTATTAGGGCTTCCCTGGTGGTGCAGTGGTTGGGAGTCCGCCTGCCGATGCAGGGGATGCGGGTTCGTGCCCTGGTCCGGGAGGATCCCACATGCCGCAGAGCGGCTGGGCCCGTGAGCCATGGCCGCTGAGCCTGCGGGTCCGGAGCCTGTGCTCCGCAACGGGAGAGGCCACAACGGTGAGAGGCCCGCGTACCGCAAAAAAAAAAAAAAATATATATATATATATATATATATATATATAAAATGTATTAGCACAAGGGTAAAAATAGAAATGTAATAGAAAAAAGGATAATAAAATCCAGAGGAAGACCCAAGCATATGTGAGAATTTGGCATGTGACAAAGGTTGCACTGACAAATAGCACTGATATCACAGTTTTAATAAATTATTCTGAGACCATTACAGTCTATCAGGGGAAGAGTAAAGACAGGTAACTACCACAAGCGATAAGTAACACAAAATCACATATAGAGCTCAGATGTTGCAATCCAAGACAGATTTGTCAACATGAAAATTGAAATATCCGATAGGAATGACATTGTTAAGTGATGTGAAGAGAAATGATAGAGAGAATATTTGCAGTATATGCAAAATCAAACATTAATATTCCCAATATATCAGGAGATACACAGAAGAGGGCAGTAGTGGGAAATGGGCGAGAATATGGGTAAGCAATTCACGGAAGAAAAAGATGGATTTCGCTAAACAGGTGAAACGATGGGCTTCGGCTGGAAACTGAGGTGAGGGCAGCCTGCAGGGGGTAGAGCCCAGCCCGCCCTGGTGGCGAGGTCTAGGAACCACGCTTTCGGTGAGAAAACTCACAGGCCAACCCTTCCCAGAGTCAGCCTGACGGCATCCATCCGATTTAAACATGCATTCTCCTTGCTCCAGGGAAGATGCACCCCGAGGGCCAAGACACAGACCAAAATGTCACCACGACAGCGTGTTTACAAGGAAAGCCGCAGAAGCACATCCGTGTCCATCAGCAGGGAAGCTGCTGCTCACGGAGCGCGATGCTACCATCGCATACCAAAGGGCAGATCTCTGTGCACGAGGAAAGATCCTAAAATACGGCACGAAAGTGTAAAACCGGGACAGCAGAACAAGACAAGCCGGCTGAAGTCACGTACTTTCCAGGAGATGTGGGTCCAACCATCTGTCTTCACCTGCCTGTCTGTGGGGCTGCAAGGGCACAGTCAGCGTCCACGCCTGCTGGTGTCAGGATGGGAGGGCGTCACTCTTCACCATTGGTCTCGTCTAAGGTTTTACTCATGGTTTTAAAAACACAAAGAGGATGGATGTGAGTTAGGGGAAATCATTGTACCTGGTGCAGAGGTATGAATATAGAAGAAGGGTGAGATGAAGCAGAAAACAGGTAAAGGTGGGGGAGAAGGTCAGAGAGAGAGGAATGAGACAGAGAAAGGAGGACCCACCGCCAGGATCAGAAAGGGCAGGGAAGAGCTGACCTTCACCAAGGCGACCTTCACCTGCTGCTCTGCCAGAGAGGTAAGGGGGGAACCAGGACACACAGGAGTTTCCGTGGGGAAAAAAAAATGTGGTCAAACATCAAACGATTACTGCTAGTCACAAAAAGCAGACATCTCAGGTTAATGACCTTAGTGCTTTTCTACGTATGGGGAGATGCAAAAGTCTGGGCTCACTGAAATCATTCCTTTCATCTGCATCATAACTCCCCAGGGCCAGCATTTTGTTTTTCTCCACCCTGAATCCCCTCAGGGTGCACCGTAGGGGCAGCTTCAGTGTCTGAGGGCTTGATGGCCACAACATCCTTTGTTTGCTGAAACGGCAGGCGGCATATGATGTAATTTGCTGTGTGTGTGTGTGCGTGTGCACAGCTGCTTGTGTGTTTACCAACATTCGTGGCATTGTTCCCCATTTTGCCTGTGTCCCTGGTGAGTGTCCAGTCTGGTTCTTTGGGTGCGCTTCTGTTCCAACATGAGAAGTCAAGGAGAGTCAAGGTCATGGCCTGCTTTGGTTGGAGGGGCTCGTTGCAGGCAGTGACGTCCCCCAGAGGAGGGCCCCCATGCTTGTACTAGGAATACGGGTCCCAGCCGGCAATCCGCACAAGCACATCCCATGTCCAGAGAGCTGCCTGCCAGGGCGCACACAGGTGATACCGTCGGAGAACAGGGGTTCGTCCTGCTCCAAGGGCCCACAGCCTCCCAGCACCCAGCTCCCTGGCCCCGGACCATGGCCAAGGCGTGCTTGGTTCTGGTACTGGCCATGGGTATGGACAAAGGCCTTCAAAGTCACAGGTTGACTTGCCCGATCAATAATGGTGCAGGGAAATAATTAAAACTGTCAGATTTAGAAAGTATTAGAGGTGCTTAGAGCTTTCTGCCAACCATGGAAAACAGGGATTAATGGTGTCATCTGGAGCGCTTCTAAGTTACAGAGCAAGTTCTCAAAGTCTTCCTCTGACACTCATTTGCAGAGGAGGGTCCACATGAAGGGTCTCAGAGCAAACTGCTGCAATCCATTAACCCCCAGCGCAGCTGCCTCCCCACTCAGAGCTGGGGACGCCTTCCAGAAGAGGCTGTAAGATGAAAAGGCCCTTAGAGCACTCACAGCGTGTCATCCCCCGGGGCTCGGCTACAAAGGATGACCCCGTGTGGGGAGAACAGAACTCAGAGGGGCTGGAGCCCCATGCAGAGGCCCCGAGGGACTCTGGCCACAGGATGGGCTTTGGCACAGCTGGACTGGCCAGCCAGGAGCGGGTGCAGGGCTGGCTGAGACTGGGGGGGTGCTGGGGAGACCCGGCCGCTGCTGGGCACAGGGAAGGGGCAGTGTCCAGACTGGAGTGAGGACTCTCCCGAGGACGGGGTCTCTGCCCTCGCGCCCTGCCAGGACCCAGCCCTGCTCAGCCTGCCCCTTCTCTGGTGAATTTCTCAGCATCCCTCCCACAGAAGCCCCCCTTCCTGTCACTCTGCCTTTAACACCCCTTTCCCTTCACACCTTTCTCTTCACTTCAGCATTTCTGTTGAAAGAAGTTCCCTGAGACCCAGAGGGTGGGAGTCCCTGGGCCAAGGGGCAGAGGCGACCGAGAGACAATGACTGCACTATTGGGACAGTCACTGCCTGCGGTGATGCCCTCTCTGAAGCTGAAAGTCCAGGCAGAAGGGGCTCATTGACAGAGGCTGAAAATCCTCGTAGCACAAAGTAGGGTGTGAACTTGGGGCGTGGCCACGTGGTCCATCCACAACTCCCCAAATCCCCCGCTGGGTGCGGGGGATGTGGGCTGGGTGTGAGGTCACAGAAGCACATCAATTACCTCCTCAGCTTCAAAGAGCTTGGCCAGACCTGGCCGATTCTGGGGGGGACACTGGGGAACTTGCCATTGGGGTGACAAGACCCTGACCCTGAACCGCAGCTGCTGGGTGTGGGCAGGTGCCAGGGATGGAAGCAGAGGCACCTGTGGTCAGTCCACCACGCCCTCTCCCCCTGCTGTCGGCATCTCCCCATCTCTGGCCCATGCAGGTCTTGGAACGACCTCCCTGCCTCCCTGGTGGCCTGTGAGTTTCCCCTGCTCGCCCCCGTGCTTTGTACGAGCCTCTCTAACCCCCAGTATGAAGCCGATTTTCTGGGGACCGTGACAGTCACCCCACAGGCAGGGAAGCTCCTGCAGGACAGAGGCTGGCTCTCTCCTGCTCCTCTGTGGCTTCACGTGTGGAACACGGGGCAACATGCAGCAGTCACCCAGTCCTTCCCCGCAGAGCGAACATGTCCTTCTTATGCCACGTGGGGTTATCTGTGGGCCTCAGGCTTACGAGGGACGCCCATCTATTTCTTATTTCTCTTGCATACATTGCTTCTACACACGGAAAACAAAATAAAGTGTTCCACCAAGTTAACAGATTTTCTATATTTGTAAGAGAAATGTCTAAATACACTAGAAGGGCTACCTGCAGTGAGTGTTGGAAAACGTGTGCTACCTTGAGATTCCATATGTGTAGCCGCCCTCACATATGCTAGTCTCCAGGACGATGCTAATCTTGGGGCTGTCTGGATGCAGTGGGACAGCCGGTCCCTTGCTCAGGGCCTGAGATAACACACACCCTTATCTGGGACTCTGCATGCGTCTGGGCCACAGTAGCCCTCAGAGGGCAAGTCTTCAGAGAAGGTGTGAGTACGGAGTGAGTCTGCCCACTGAAGGGGAAGGGTCCTGGAAGGTGGGCTGGTCTGAGGAACCATCAGATGCAGGGTTAGGTGTGGGAGACCGTGGCTGAGTTCTCAATGGGTGACTAACTTATGGAGAGACCCTAGGTAAGCATCATCAGGAAATAATGGTAACAATGATCACGGTGATGATGAAGACAAAGATGATGATGATGATGATGGTGATGGTGATGATGGTGATGGTGATG
>NW_020837952.1:63300328-63401736 GCF_003676395.1 Aethalodelphis obliquidens | reverse complement strand
TGGTGATGATGGTGGTGATGATGGTGATGATGATGGTGATGATGGTGGTGATGATGGTGGTGGTGATGATGATGAGATGATGGTGATGATGGTGATGATGATGATGGTGATGATGGTGATGATGGTGATGATAGTGTTGGTGATGATGAAGTTATATTTACTGAGAAGTTATCCTGTGCTTTACCCCCACCAGCTTCTCTAACTCTCACAACTTCCTTCTTGACAACTGCTGGGCAGGACAGGAAGAGTACCCCCACAAACAGCATCAGCGTGCTCTTTACTGAGAACATTCACCCCCGCTTCCTCAGACACGTTGGATGAGCTGCTGCTTCCTCTCAGGGTGCCGGGGGCTTGGGGCTGTGTTTGCAGAGTGAGAGCCAGCCAGGAGCAGTGGGTGCAGAAAGCCACGTGGATGCGCGGGACCAAGCCCAGGAATCCCTGCATGCCATGCACACCCTGGCCCATCACTCTGCCATCCCCCTGCCCCACCCCAGGTGATGCCTGTGACCCACCCCTGGCATCCAGGGGACATTCTGTGGTGGAGATCCCAAATGAGCTGGGGCCACAGAACTGACTGCTGGGGAAGCAGGGCCCAGGCTGTGCACAGATCTCAGACCCTGGTTGCCTCCCTGACGATGGAACAGATGCAGCCAGCCTTGGGCCAGGGAGGGGGCTTGCTTCCTGGGCTCGGACCCAGCAGTTAATCACAGACAAATGGTCAGGAGGACCGTCCAAGTCATGTAACATCCTGCTCTCGGCTGTCCTCTGGATGCCATCTGCGCTCCTGTACTGCCCTGGCACTCTCGGCCACCGTCGCCCTGACCTTGTCACCCCACTGCCCTGGCCCAGTCGGCCATGTCCAGGCCCTGTCAGAGCCCGAGTCCCCTCACTTCAGCCACACAGGTCTCTGCAGGGAGCCAGCGACATCAACTGAGGTGCAGCCTGGAAGCCCCTTTGGGGACGGTGGGTGACGTTAATGCCAGACCCCTGTCCACTCAACTGAGCCTCCTTTTCCTCATTTAAAAAATAAGATCATTAAAATAAAACTGCACAGAGATATTGGGAAAGAGAAATGGTGCCATGGAAGGTGAAGGACAGAACATGCCGGCATTTCCTTGGGGCGCTCTTAGTCCCGTAACCTCATGACACCCTGGGGTCCTGGCGGGAGGGGGCCTGAGGCTCACGCAGTGAGGCTGGAGAGAGCAGTGTCACAGCACGGCCCCTGCAGCGTCTGTCCTGGATCTGCACTGGGCTCCTTCGACTTGGCCACAGTTCCTCTGCCTTCCAAATGCCCTCCAGGCTGAGACCCAAGTGTCCCAGATGGTGGTGGGGGTGCTGGGATTGGTGTCAGCCTGCCATCCCCCCACCTGGACTCCAGCGCCTGCCCCACCTGCAAGGGGAGCTCCGCGGTGGGCTGGATGGAGACACTCCTATTGGTGGTCTTGGGGGCGAGGCCAGCGCCTCCTCCTCCATGTGGGTCTGGATCCCGAACCAGCCAGCCTGTCAGTCACCTGCACTCCCAGGGCCTGGCCCAGTGAGACGGCCTCAGACTGTGATCTGGGCTTTGGGGAGGAGAGTCAGCTCCTCTCCTGGCCCCCAGGAGCCCGTGCAGACTTCCGGGAGCCTCAGATTGACGACCTGCACAATTGGTTGTGAAGCTCTGTGTGGCAGCTGTCAGGCAACGGGCGTCAAGGGGCGGAGGGGTGGGAGGGACTAGCGCTGAGGAAGTGCTTGTTCTGGAGCCTGGAGCACAGAGAGGGCAGAGCCCTGGGACCTCCTGGCCCGCCTCCCTTTTCACACCCAGACCAGGGCCCTCGCTGCTGTGGGCACTGGGCATGGGGTGGGGTCCCTCTCAGGTCCCTCCACCCCGACCCCCGAGCCCCACCCTCTTCTGATTCCGTATAGACGGTGGCTCCTTCCAGGGTGTCTCTGAGGTGAGCTCTGCATCCCCACCGAGCGCAGGGCCTGGCCCAGAACAGGGCCACATGTCCTGTGGGCTCAGGGACAGAGTGGGAGCAAAGCCAGGGAGATGGGGCTCAGCCTGGGGGGCACCCTGCAGAGGGGGAGGGAGCGGGATGTTACTGGGAATAAGGCACCACTGAGATGGGGTCCCGGGTGCCCCGGGAGGTGTATGGCACCTCTCATTGCACACAGACACACACACACACACACACACACACCACACACACACACACACATCACACACACCATATACACACCACACACACAGACACGCACGTCACACACACCATATACACACCACACACACACACCATATACACACCACACACACAGACACACACATCACACACACCATATACACACCACAYACACACACATCACACACACCATATACACACCACACACACACACATCACACACACCATATACACACCACACACACAGACACACACATCACGCACACCATATACACACCACACACAGACACCCCACACACAGAGACGTACATGCACACACACATACCACATACCACACACACACTCTCACACACAGACACACAAACACACACAGACACACAAACACACACACACCCCATATATACACCACACACACACACAGACACCCCACACACAGAGACACACACTCACACACAGACACAGAAACACACACAGAGACACACAAACACACACAGACACACACACACAGACACACACAGACACACACACGCACACACCATTTTACTAACTGAAATTGCATCACACATCCTAGGCTTTCCTGTGCATCACTTCCGGTACTTTTGGTGTAATCACGTGCCTGTGGTTTGGGTGATGCTCTAACGGTGTAACACATCGGGGTCCTACAGGGGTGTTTCTGATTCTCGCTCTGCACACAGCCCACTGTCCGCGTCGCCCCCTGGCGGCACTCAGGGCTGCTCTCAATTCTTGGGGATGAGTACTCAGGATGAGAAGGCTGGTTCCATGGTTTTGTGTATTTTTAATTTAAATATATTTTTCCAGATGACTTTCCAAAAGAGCAGTTATAATTCACATCTCCCGCAGTAATATGCAAATGTCCTTTCCTTCACGTCCTCACCAGAAGGTGTTACCTTTTCAATTTTGGCCTAGCTGAGAGGTGAGAATTGATGTCTCCTTATTAAGATAACTTGAATTTCTGGCTACTTGTGACTTTGTGTAACTTTTCCTACTATTTTTGGCCCTTTGGGAACTCTCTAGTAAGCGCTTGTTCCTATACTTTGCTAACTGTCTCCTATTTGTCTCTTTAAAAATCAATTGTGACAGCTCTCTGCGTAGTACGGCTGTGGCCCTCCCGCTGCTTTCCTGTCATTTCTCTTTGGCGTCACCGTCTCCTCATGCTACATATTTGTTAAAACATAGTCACACGTTTCTTTATGAAGTTTTCTGTAATCGCTTCTTAGTTACCAATATTCATTAAAATGTTTGCCTAATCCAGAGGTTACACATGTATTCACTTTCTTCTAAGATACTATTCTTTCACATGTTAATATGTGCTGTATTTGCTATTTATGTCTGAATGTGAGATGAATTAGAAGCCCAGCTGATTTGCTTAATTATGAAAGCCTCTTTCCCGGTGTATAAATGCACCGGCCTTTTACCCCCGGCCTGGGCTTCGTTCTTGGCCCACCCCATGCACTCATCTGCCGTGGTTTTCATTCCAAAAGTTTTACTATTTCTCAGACAAGAGTCCCCTCAATCTTCTTTTCCACAGTTTTCTTGGTTACTTTTAGACATGTATCTTGTTATAGGAATTTAAGGTTATTTTATGCAAACTACACACTCACACACAGAAACACACTGGAATTCTATTTGGAATTACATTAGAGTTTTATCTTAATCTGTGGAGAATTGATATTTTCTGTTTTATTATGTCTTTCCAACCAATAACCAAGGATTCCTCTGTAAATAGTCGTGTCTTCCTTTCCTTCCTCCACGAACCTTTAATGATTCTTCACTAGGATCCCGGCAGACTCGGGTCCCAGGTCCCCGTTGCTGCTCCCTGACCTCCTCTCCGTGGACGCTCATTCCTGGGATCAGGGAGGAGCTGAGATGCTCGGGGGGCTGGCACCCCGCTCCCCCTTCAGGGCGGGCAGCCTTCCCTTAGGGGAACTTCGCTCCCGGCAGGGCCGGCAAGCTGAGGCCTCCCTCACCCTCTCCTTCAAGCATCCGCTGTGCTCAGAGCTGGGGACACACAGGTGTGTACATATGGTTTTTTTCCTTGCAAGAAATAGTTCAACGTTTAGGCAAAGACAAAAGACAAGAGACGGATGATCCCACGGCACGCGACACGCACGGAGGAAGCGACTTCTACAGGCCTCTGTGCTGGCAGCTGGGGACACAGGTGAGGAGTAGACACTGTCCCACTGAGCAGGGGGAAGTGGCCCGGGGCGTGGTCACATGATCACACGGTGGCAGCCTGGGAAGCAGGGCAGGACAGAGCCAGAAAGAGGGTCGGGGGCAGAAGGATGTAGAGGTTCATCTGTGGGAGCGCAGAGCCCCGGCTCCAGGCTGTGGGCTAGCAGAAATCCACAGGAAGAGAGGAAACCAGCCCGAGAAGAAGCTCGGAGAGCGGCTCAGGCCACCAGCTTGAGCCTAAGGGGCACCTGAGGGCAGGGACGCTGCTCTGTCCTGTCCTGGTAACTCACGCGCCCTCCTTGTGGGGTTCCAGCTCCCCTATGGGCTTTAATAGTGGGACACGAGGAGGTCTACCTGAGTGTTCACCTTGCTGTGAACGCCTAGCTTCATCTCCAGGAGGCGTGCTGAGCCCCAAGGGAGGAGGGACCGATCGGGAGGCGGCCCCCCTGCCTGCAGGTGGCACGGAGTCCAGAGGGCGGAGGGGGCCCCTCCACCAGCTCTGGGCTCCCCGGCTTCCCACAGGCAGAGCGGCTGTCAGCCCGATTGATCATGAAGCCATGCATCTGCCTCCTGAAAGATAAATTCCAGCATTCCCGAGGTTTCTATTTCACTTAACTAAAGCTGAAAGCGGAGAAGGAACAATTAAACGCAACCCGAGGCAGCCCCAAATAAGACCCATCAGAAGCCTCACATCCAGTCCCAATGGCACATTCATCAAAATGTCAGTTATTCCAAATGCGGTTTTATCTTATTAATGCTAATTTCTTCCATGGAAAGACGAGCGATTTTACCGTTCAGTGGTTATCAGGGACTGGAAGAAGCTCTATGCATCTTAATTCAGCAGGTTGCCTTGTTTACTGTCAGCTTCCTTACAGCCCGCTGACAGTTTCCTCACTTCTTGGCTTTGGGATCCCTCACCTACGACGGGGCTGGTCCCACGAGTTGTGGGCCACAGCAAGTCAGCTCACGGTTTTTCTGTCCCCTCCCTTCCCTTCCCTGTGTGTGATGTAGGAACCTCGAGAATGGTGGGCCAACCAGTCCAACAGGACACGGCACATCTGGCTGAAGTCACTCTGCATCCCCCATGGGACGTCTGCTGTGCGTGGGCACAGGACCAACCCACGTGGACAGTCCTTCCCTCAAGATTCCTGGGCCCGGAAATGCCATCTGCCCTCCTCCATCAGCCTTGACTCTTCCGGGCACTGGGCCCCCGAGAGGGAAGAGGCAGCAGGTGCATCGTGGGGGGATGGGCAGGGCAGAGGCTGTGTGGTCCCGACCTGGTGGCACTGAGTCTGGAGCCTCGGGGCCCACCGATCCCCTCTCTTCCCTGAAACAGAGCTCTCCCCATGGCCGCTCATGAATCCAGCAGCTCTTTTTAAGTAACATGTTTGGAAATGATCTGAGAAGTCAGAAATCAAGAGCCTTTTGGGCAGAAACGCGTAATGAATGGCTAGTCGGCAGATCTGGAGAAAATATGGTCGACAAAGAGACAAAGAATGGACGAACAGCAAGAGGTGAGACAGATGCTGGAACCAGGAGGTACCTCTGGGCGAGGCGGGGAGGTGTGCTTAGGTGAGATAGATGCTGGAACCAGGAGGTACCTCTGGGCGAGGCGGGGAGGTGTGCTTGTTTCGGTGCCGCTAGACACTTTGTAAACCACGCTTCACGTTAAAATGTTCAGGAAATGAAAGTTAAATGGGACTGGGGTAATCTGTTTCCTCCTCGATTGACAGTCTCCGCGGGGACCCGGTACCCACTTTCCTGGTGGTTCCTCCTACCGTGCATCCGGCTCTCTGGATGTGTGTGCCAGGTGGAGGTGTGTGCCAGGTATCAGCTCAGGTGTGAGCCACACCCTGATGAGCACCTGCTCCAGGGTCAGGCCGGGACAGACTCTGGGGTGGGGGGATGACGGACCAAGCAGGTGACCAGAGCTCACAGGAGCGCTGGAATCAAGGCTGCCTGGCCCAGGTGCTCGGGAGGGCCACCCAGAAGCAGGTACTTAAAGGTCAGGTTATTTATATCTGTGGTTAGCGGGCCCCAAGCAGGTGGAGCATCAAAGATCTGTGCGGCTGCCCGGGGGTGTGTGCACAGGCTGTAACTGGAGGTCATGTTCGGTCAGATGGACTGGACAGGAGAAACCGTTCTTGATAGTGGAAAGCACAGGAAAAGGCCCGCAAGAAAGCACAAGGAAGAAGGGAGACACAGCGGGCTCTGAAGGCGGCTGCACAAATCATCACACACATCACGGAGCTGGGCAGGCTTCCACTGGGGAAACTCTGCTCGCTTCCTTGCGGCTCTGACTTCCTTCCAGAAGGAAGGAGATGCTACTAGATCAGTTGCTATTCATTATTGTTATAAATCAATGAATCGTTTCATATCATTAATAGAAATCAATGTATTAAATTCATTTCCTGTTTTCATCACGTGTCTTCCTGTGAACTCTTCCAGCCAAACATAAATAAAACCATAGAGAATAAATAGTATAAAAACATGCTTCGCCAATCATTGCCTTTAACAAAATTTTTAAATCGTCCATATTTGTTTCTGATTATGGTTTTTGAAAACAAATTATTATAGCTGTAAGTGAAACTCCTTCTGCACCTCTACCATTCCAGTCCCTTCCCTCCCCAGAGGTAAGCTTGAGGCAGGGATTGCATCCTTTCACCTTCTTCCACCTCCTCCCGCTTATTGGCCTGGAATAGAGATGGGATTGCTGGAACACCAGCAGCCATCTTGGAATGTGAGGCAGCCTTGAGACCAGAAGCTATTCAAAAAAGATGGTGGGGCAGAAAAATAATGGAAGCCCATAATTCTCATGTCACCATGAAGCCACACGCAAGCCCTGGATTTTTGGCCTTTTGACTTAATAATTATATAAGAGAAAATAGTTTCTTGTTTTATTCAATCTGCTTTTGCATGAACTGGTTTCCATGTTGTGCTGCTGAATTTATGTCTAACCAAAGCAGCCACTCTCCTGAGTCAGGTGTCCATCAGTGTTGCCATCCTTTCACTCACTAGGTGGGCACAGATCCCTAAACAATACGTAACATCATCCTGCTCGTCTTGCACTTTATACAATGGTATTTTGCAGTACAAATCGTTCTGTACCTTCTCACTCAATATGGTTTTGGAAACTCATCCGTATTGATAGTTTGCTCACTTTACTGTTGAATAGTATACCCACTTCGTACTAATGAATATTTAGATTAATTCAAGAAAGATTTTGTCACTAAAAGCAGCACTGCATTGGCATTCTTGCTGCCTTTTTCCTTTTGCACGTGGTCACAACCCCCCCGGGTAGAAGCTTGGAAGAGGATTTCTGGGTCACCCGCTTGCAGAAGCTCTTGTGAGCTTCCCGTCTCTGTGGATATCCTCCCTCACCCGTTCTCACAGCCCTGCTGTTTACACTTTGGACAATCCGAAGGGTGTGATTTCATATTTGATTGCCTGAATTTTTATTTTCCTGATTACCGTTAAGTTCAGAATTTTTTAAATGTCATTGGCCTTTATTTTTTCCCTTCCTGTGAAATGTCTGTTCATCTCCTTTGCCCGGTGTTTTTTTTTCAGTTGTTTGTCTTCATCTTAATTCCTTGTAAGGTTTTCGGTGCTCTGAGCACCACCGTACCAGCCACATGTGCTGCAGTATCTCCTGCAGGTCTGTGGCTTCTCTTTTCAGCTTTGTACGGCCTCTTATTTCCCAGAGACATAGTTTAGTGTAATGGAATGAATCAGCCACTTCCTCTATCACTTGGGCTCCTTTGGTCTTGACACATCTTCTTCTGACTCAAGGTCATGAAGATCTAATGCCATATTTTCTTTTAAATGTCTTTAAATATTAGTTTAAAAAATTAGGTCTGTAACCCATTTGGGATTTCATTTCATTTTTGATGAAACTTAAAGATCAATTTTATTTTTTCTATTTGAGGAACCCGTCATCCAGCACATCGTCACCTGCCCATCCGTCCCTTGGGTCTGTGGTGTCACTCTGTCCCACGTTCACTCCATGTGGCCTGCATCTCTCTTTGTGCTCTCTTTCCTGCCTTTAAGGGCTTTTTATGTCCTTCAGTGATTTATATATATATTTATGTTTCCACCAGAAGAGTCTTACCAATCTTCTTTTACGTCTTTGCACAGGGAGCTAACAGATAGAGAAAACTAGACCTTGGACTTAACAGCCGTCAACAGTTTGAGCCCTAAAAGCAAACAACCAACAAACATGCACGAGGAATGAGCTCCTTTCTGTCCCTTTGGGCGTGTCGGCCTGCGAGGAAAGCCCCTGGATAAAGGGCCAAATGCTAAGAGATGCTGAGACCCTCCTTGGGCTGACAGAGTGCCACGGCCACTCCCGCAGGGAGAGCCCCTACCTCTGCCGGGCTCGAGGGGACCAGTTCCCTAAAGTGTCTCCCGAGGCCGACGTCCCACTGTACGGGGGTGATCCCGGGTGGGGACTGACTTTTCCCATCGCCCACCCCGTGGCGGGCTGACACCGCGACCTCTGGGTCCTTTGACAGATGATCAGCTGATGATGGTCCATCTTCTCACGCTAAGTCTGGGTGGAGGAGAGGGTCCCGAGCAGAGCGGTACGAGTAGAAATCAGTAGATGCTTTGGACGGGCTGCTGGCTGAACGGATGCATTCATTCCAGGGACAAACATGCACTGAGCTCCTCACAGGTACCTACTTCCAGGGGCAGGGGTCACACTGACCTCTGGCCTCATGTCCCTGTAGCCCAGCACGCGGCCACATGCCGGGCATTGCCCTTTGCAGATGGATGGGTGGTGGAGGGGCTGCGTCCCTGCATCCCGCTCTCCGTGTGTGAGTATCATAGGGTCAGGCAGGCACACAGCACATTCTGGTCTTGAACGTGTACAGACATCTATACAGGAGGATGTGACCCCTGCCTGCCTCCGAGGTCCCTGGGGGCCTCCCCGGTGCTCCTGAGTTTCTGTGCCACACTCCTCGATGTGATTTAGCACAAGATGAGAGATGCTTCCTAAAGCACAGGACTGAGGGTCCAGCCAGGGACGGATGCGGGAGAAGGTCCAGGCCACCGGTGCCGCTGAAACACACATACAGGCTGGCTTCCTGGTTAAAGGGACTGGTGGGTGCGCCAACCCTGCCAAGTGCAAGGGAACTTCGCCAAAGGCCAGAGCACCCCGTTCTCTCTCTCCCTGGTTCTTTGGTGCTGGCAAGGCCACCCAGCCCTGGGGCTACAGGACAGCATCTGCAAGATGGAAGGGTAGAGCCCATGCCCAGAGGGAAGCAGCCATCCGGAGACACCAGAAGCTGCCGTCCTGGCCTGAGGAACCTCTCAGCCCTCGGGAGCCATGCCCCTGGACCCAAGTCAGGGCCTCCGAGCTCTCACTGAGGCTGCATATGTTGTCATCTCATTCTGCCCCTGGGCTCAGAATTCCACCCCCCTCCCTGGGTGCTGCCCACAGACGTCCCTCCCCCCTGAGGACAGCAGGGCGGGGCTGACGCCCTGGGACCTCCCTGGCTGGGAGCCTCGTCTGAGGTATTTGCTCCAGAACTTCCAGCTGAACTTCCGCCCTCTGCTTCTGGTTTGGAATTTTCCCGAGAAGCTGGGAGTGGGGGGTAGGGTGAGCAAAGAAACAGACCATGTCTCCACTCAGTCTTTCCAGTAGCTTGCATCTCCTCACCAGCGAGCATGCCCAGCAGGCCCTCCTGCCTTTGCTTCTAATTTGTCATGTTGCGGACTTTCCCCCACGATTGTCTGAGTTATTTTGCTAATTAGAAGAACGTGCCTTCGCTGGGTGGCATCTGGATGCTCCCAGGGGAATCGCAGGTGCACCCGGTCACCGCTGGCTGGGGCACATGGGGTCCGCGGCTCCCAGGCTAATTCTCAGTGGGATTTGGAACAAAACTGAAATCCCCGCTGAAATGGCAGGAAACGTGGTCTTTTCATCTTTTCCTGTCCAGTCCCCTCCCCCGTCCTTTATTATGTTTATGGAGAAAAAAGGTCCACGTGCTTTGAGCAAATGTCCTTTCTACTATTCCCATGGAAAAATGGGGAAAAGTGCTTAATATGATAGACCTCGCTCTCTTCTAATCACAGAAAATTGACTTACTGAGGAAAATGAAATCTGAATTTTCTGAAGAAATGTCACAAATGTCGACAAGCAGGCAATTTTGTGAACGTGGGTCATCTGGGGATGAGAGGGAGGTTTGGCTGAAGCCCTCAGCATCGTGGCTCATATAAGGTCTGACTTCTTCCAATTAGCTCAGTAAGATAAGCAATTTTATGCTTTGTCTCAAAAACATGTTGCAGATACTCAGTCTGAAGGCTGAGATGTAGTGGCCACGGTTATCTACATGCACAGATGGGACCTGGTAAAGACGCTCAGGAGGTTTAGCTTGGAGGATATGAGGGACGAATTCTGTGCAGTTCTGTTTTCTGAGCTACCTGAGAGGAAGACCAGCTAGGGCCCAGGGCAGCCGCTCGTCACATGGGAGGCATCTCCAGCAGAAGCACTTCGGGGGCTACAGCCAGAGTGTGCAAACCAGGAGGGCAGGGCCTGGGAGCTTGGCTGGCTCCTGGCCTGGCTGAGGGCACAGAGAGCTTGATGTCGATTCAGGGCAGGTTCTGAAGTTAGCTAGAAGAGGAGACAGATGATCTGAGCGGGCCAGAGGAAGACGTTCCTGGTCGAGAGCTGGAGTGAGTGTTGTAGTCCGGATGTATTGAGGCCAAGGAAGAGCATCCCAGGTGTAGGGCAGCCCTGGGGGGAGCCCTACGGTGGCCAGGACAGCAGGGAGGCTGGGGCACAGACACCGAGCTCCCCTCCCTCACCTGTCCTCCCCTCCCCCTCCCTCACCTGTCCTCACCTTCCAGAACTGAGCTGTCTTCTCAAACCTCGCCACATGCAGCTCATGGATATGATCCTCTCTGATGAGCTTTTTTTTCTTCAGATAAGAAATATTTGCTGTCAAGTCTTAATTTACATTTTGTGGGGGAGAAGCCCAGTTGTTCAGCTAGTCTGTAATGAGATATGTTGTCCCCTGCAGTGCATTTGCATTTGCAAAAGTCTTCTAAATGTTCCAGGCCAAGAACGAGCATCTTGGTGTGGGCGTTACGGGTGTGGGTGGAGGGTGGAGAGCAGATGGGGCAGCGGGACATCCGGATCCGGGCATGCTGGGGACACACGGGCCTCCAGGTCAGAAGCCGGCCGACTGGCCTGTGGGGCTCCAAGGAGGGGATGTGGGCAGTAAGGCTGCTGACTCCCAGCGGCCAAGCAGGACGCTGCTGCGGGGCCCCGGGGTGGGCCCCGGGCCTGCGTTCCTGCCCTGGAGTGCAGGGGGCGGGGGTGGCATCCAGACCGGCTGGGACAGGCCCCCAACAGGTTCGGCACTTCTGCTGCTGCTCTGCAGGGATTACAGTCAGCACAGCTGGGGGGAGTCCTTTTGTGAGTCATCGGTGCATTTTAGTTAAGAATAAAGGAGGGGAATTTGCTAGGTGCACTGGCGGGTGCCCTCGTCCACACGCAAGTGCATACGTGTGCACACACGAGCACACACACGTGCACACGCACACACATGCACGCACGCACACACATATGAGAGCACACACGTGCACATGCACACACACATGAGAGCACACACGTGCACACGCACACACACATGAGAGCACACACATGCACACGCACACACAGAGCTTCACGGAGGGCCTGGCTTTCTGCTTCTGCTCCGCTTTCCTAGTGGTGCTGCATTCCTTCGCGCCGAGCGCTCCATCCTGTCCAGGGAAGAAGGCACTGAAGGACGAGGGGCCAGTCTGGGCTCCATCCCCCCTCCCGTGCAGCAGGGGAGGTGTCTTGGTGAATTCCGAAAGGAGGCTGCCAGGGCAGGGGCTGCTGGGAATTTTGGGGGGAGTGGCAGGAAGTGGGGCCTCGCACACAGGAGACTCACACTTGTCACCTATCACAGGCACCTGTGGCCCCGGGAGGACGTGGTTCCCACCCAGGAGCACGGGACATCCTGAGCTCTGGCGGGTGCAACTCTGCAAGCTTTGGTTTCGTCATCATAATGGGGCAACAGTCCCTTCTTTCCCGAGGACATGAGGAGACGAGTGTGGTCTCCATGGTGATAGATGTCAACCTCCCGGCCCAGGACAGCCACCGACCGAGTGGGGTCAACATGGAGGTTCCACCTGGACTCCCAGATCCCTGGCTCTGGTGGGAGACCGCCACCTGGGACCGTGGCGTCCCAGGTGGCATCCACTGGCCCACCTCCATCAGCTGGGTGAAGCGATGTATTAAAAAGTCCCACAGGGGACGTGCGCCCTTTCCTTAGACGTGGCAGATAAGCGGCCTGCTGCTGGGACCCAGCTCTCCCTCAGTGCCACACGGGGCCACGCCTGCAGTGGGGTTGGAGCGCGGGCGACGCTGTCCGCACAGTTAGGACGGGACCTCAAGCCATTTCTCCCATTGGCTCCATAGCCATAAAGCTGACATGGGGATTTCTGTCTGCAGCTCTCACGTCTCACTGCCCAACAGGCTCCAGGACAGGAGACGGGCTATTTATCTGCCGCATGAAGTCCCCCAGAGGCCCTCGACAGAGAGACCCCATGCCCAGATGTGTGTGTTTCAGTGAAGCCTCGATCCGCTCTAGGGTGAAGACACCGCACCCCTCTTTGAAGGAGTCTCCCCAGGCAGGCTCGGGTTTCTCATGGGGGAATGGATGTGGTGACGCAGCCCTACCTGACCTCCTGATCCCCAGGCTCAGGGCAGGGGAGGGGTCTCGGGCACAAAGGAACAAAAGACAGCCTTTTCCTCTAGCTGGGTCTCCTCTGCCAGCTTTGCTGACTGGTCTCTGGAGTTTTCAGCAGAAAAGGGAATCTCAGGCTTAGCAAGGAGAAGGCCTCGGGCTGCTTTGCAGGAACCAGGATTAATCCCCTCACCAGTGTGTAGGGCTGCCTGGTGTTCTCGGAGAGGCGCTTCCCCTGGATCGGGGGAGGAGTCTTCCGCTGCAGTGTGAGGGGTCAGGAATCTCTGGGGCTTGGTTCCCTTCTTCTCTTGTTTGGGGGCATGAGACACCCAGTCACTCGCTGTGCTGCTCTCCGAGCCCTGGGGTCCCCGCCTGCAGCTTACCTGCTAACAGAGTCCCTGCTTGGTTATCTCTTGCACCATTTCCAGAGTTTATATTTCTGTTCAGCAGAAAAGAACAGGAAGAATCTGGGCCGCACCATCTTTTCTGAACCACAAGTCCACACACTTTTTAAATTGACATTATATGTGTAGAGGTTAAAATCCACCATTGAAAGTATACAATTCAGTGGTTTTTAGCACATTCACAGAGTTGGACTGTCCTTACCACTATCTAATTCCAGGCTACTGTCACCCTGAAAAACCATCCCCGTGCTCGTTAGCAGTCACCCCACCTCTAAGCCCCTCCCTAAGCTGGGTGCTGGGGCTACGGCTCAGGAGAGGGCGGAGCTCACCTCCAGGAATCCAGAGTCACGTCAGAGATGGGGATGCAGGGAGCAGACAAGTTAGCACCAAACACTCCGGAATTACGATTGTTGTAAATGACGTCCAAGAAAACAAAAAGACAGCGGCAGCCGGGGGAGGCCATACTGACAGGGCTGGCCAAGGGGCAGGTTCTCTAGGGTGGGGGTGTGTAGTCTGGGTCCGGCTGTGCTGCTGTGACACACACACACACACACACACACACACATGCACACAAGCCTAGGGGCTGTGGAGACACTTCCCTGTCCTCTGGGGGAGCTCCCTCCGGGGGGACCAGGTGGAAACCAACAGCACCACATTGGCTTGTGTATCAAGGGTGCTGGGCATTGAAGCAGCCTCTGAAGGCCTCCCTGGGCCAGTCCCGGAGGAGAGACCAGAGGCTGCCAGCACGGCGGAATGTTGTGCGTCCTGGTCAGGTGGCCTCTGAAAGACAGGCATCGGCTGTGATTCTGTGCCAGGGCCAGGACGAGGTAAGGCACGGAGGTGCCCACATGCCCTCGCCTCACTCCCACCCAAGGACCACCTGTGGTCTGGAGAAAGTGAGACTCGCTCCTCATCCTGAAGTTTCACCTTTGATTTCCAGACATCGGTCATCGCAGGAAATGTTACCTTTGTGGCCTGATGACATTGATTGGGGAAAAGCAGCATCTATTCCAGAGTAGAAAATAGAAGCACCCAAGGAAGTGGGAACGTCAGGTTTCCTTCCAGGGAAAGGGACCCACTGCTGCCAGAGAAGAGAACACTACGCACACCAAGCTGGTCTGTGAAGGGCTGGACGTCCAGGTTCCGCAGGGACTCACGGAGGGGCAGGTGAGTGGAGGCAGCCTCCCAGGCATCGACAGCAGAAAATCACCAAGACAGAAACCCTCCCTCCAGCCACCAACCCCCTCCCCCTGCGGGTCTCCCGTGGAGGAGAAGATGGACGGGGGCGGTGGGGGTGGGACCCACATCTCCACGTCTGGCACAGCCTCTGCACCTGTGGGGAATGCAGATTCCCAACAGTAAATGGTACTAAGTGATTAGAGTAAATGCTTGTGAACTGAACAGGAAAGCCGTTCATCATTTCAAATACTTCCCTTGAGGTCCATATGCCTTCGACAGCATTCATCTTTATTCTTCTGCACTGTAGCGGCCAATGAAAGAGTCAGCTAATCTTCCTGACCAGAAAACCATCGACTAAAACATTTTTATACCATGCAAATTTTCAAGATTTATCATCTCCGGTACCCATATCTTAGAGTGCATTAGGCTGGTGCTATCAATTTTCATAACAGGCTTCCTAGCTAAAATGGACATCAACGTCACTGGGTTTTTAAAATTTTCATTACTAGACTCCCTGAAAACACAATATCCCATGAAGAAAGCACACTTCTCTCATTGAAAGAGGGAACGACGGTGCTGGCGGCTGGCTGGGATTTTTGTTCCCCCTCTTAGAGTTTTCACGTCCTCTCTCTCCTGGTGACTTGGCTGACCTGAATCTCCCACACCTGCATCTATGGGATTCAACGTCTTTTCTGTGCTTTGAGACGTTAAATGAATCTACTGATACCTTAGAGTTGTTTTCTTATAATTCCCAGGAAAACAAGTGTTCGTTTTCAAGAGACTTGCAGGTCTGCCTTCACCGGGGGGATTGGTGGAGGCCTGCACGTCAGGCTGTCTGTAAGGACCTTGACCGAGGGACGCATCACTGCCTCTTCCTGGGGACGGTGTGGCTCTGCATGGCTCCCACTTCCTGGGCATCCATGATGGGGTCCGGGCGTGGAATCCCCCCACCCTTGAGAGGAGATCAAGCAGAATTTGACGGAGACGCATCCTTGGACAGGGGCCCAGCAGGAGAGGCGGGTCCCCACCCGTAGAAGCCTAGGACTTTCCTGATGAGGTCAGACAACAAATTTTCCCGGATGGACGCAACACGAATTGTTAGGGATACGACAAAAACAAGAAGACAAAACCAAAACCGAAACCACACTGGTCTCCAGCAAGAGGGTTTTCCACCCAAAGGCCTTCTTTGGACAAGATGTGAGCAGCCAGGTGATGACCTACCTCACCGCCCACCCCTCACAGTGGTCCCACCCTGCAGGACTGGCATTTCTGGAATCTGGGTCTATGTGCCCACGTATCTGGAGATGTGTAGACAGGCACTCAGAGGAGTGTGTGTGGCGGGGAGGTGTCCTTCGTATGTCCAGTCCTCATGGCACTAGAACAGGACATCACTAACCCCGCTCACCTGGAGAATGTATCAGTTAGATGCCTCATGTACATCCCCCAGTCTTGGTTCCCAGGGAGGTCGGTTACCCTTACATCTTGTATCCAGGGCCCATAGTTACAGGGAGGTGAGAGGGAGGCCCAGGATGCAGGAGCACTCGGGGTCAAGAAGGAGGCCACTCAGGGGGGCCTCCCGGGCAGGTGAGGGCACCGCGTGACTGAAGCCACACAGACGCCCTTACGGGGTCGGCAGGTAGACCAGAAGCCTCATCTGTGGGTTTCCTTCTGCCATGTCCACGAATGGCTCAGTGTCTCTGCAGTGTCACCCAGGGTGCGAAGTTCCCCAGCAACATGACCACGGACCGGCCAGCACTTCCTTCCGTGTGTCTACTGCTGATGTCCCCAAACGTCCCGCCAGCGGGCGCTGTCACGTGTCACAGATGGGCAGACCGTCATGGCAGCTTTGCCCTCCCCACTGGGCTGGCGATGGAGCCCCTGCCTGGAGGCTTCCGCCCTGACGTTTGCATGTGCCACCCACACATGCTTCTAAGGGTGCTTCCCCGGCCAAGGACAGAGGGGAGGTCTGCCTGGCTCGGTTCATTTTCATTAATGTTAGCATCACACGTGCTACATACTTTGTTCAGAACCTCAGCAGCCAAGCAGAAGAAACTCCTGGAAACGCGCAGCATCTTTCACAGACGTGAGCGAATGAGCGCCGCTGCTTCACTAAGCAGGTCATTTCCCTCCACAGAGGCCGCGTGTCTTTATGAGCAGTGTGTACAGGGTTTCTCCATACTTAACCCTTTTAAATGGCCCCAGTGGACCAACCTAGTGCCTGGGGCGCTCCCAATGCTGCCAGATTAGCTGGGAATATCACTCACACTTCATCCCCAAGCCTGGCGACGATCAGAAAACCTAACCTAAGAAAAGAAAAGGACAAACACCGGGCAGTAGAGGCAGTGATGAAGTACTGAGTTTTGCGGGTTGTGACTTAAGAAATGCCACCTCCTACCTGGCCAGCCCGGAGTCAGCCAAAAGGAGGACGCCAGAGAGCTCACACTCATCTATCGCAGGCAGACCCCAGTCGGCTCTCAAGGTCATTGAGATCATTGAGGAAACAGGAAGCCTCTGCTTCCCAGGGGCACACTGTCAGATTCTCATACAGATCTTGTGTTCTCATTTTTCCAAAAAGCAAAGAACAGACTTTGTGAATCAAAATATTCTCTTTCTCCCCGAAGCCAGGGCCAGGGCCTAGCCTGGGGAGGTGAGGGCGGGGCCTCAGCACAAAGTCCAGGGACAGATCTGACCAGGCCGGTGTGGGAAGGCAGGGTCAGTCTGGGGAGGGGGTTGGGAGGTTGAGCCTTGCAGGGTTTGACGGAGGGAAGGACACTCCTGCCGCATGTCCTGGGGTCAAGTCTCCAAGCCAAGTCTGCCTAGACGGAAAGAGACCTGCCTCACATGGACCCCAAACTGGCTCCTGGTTAATATGTCAGCTCTGCACAGCTCCAGGATATGCCAGAAATTACCCCGTTTTTGGAAGCTACAGTCGTACCGAAGTCCGCTTAGGGAACGAGGTGGCAGAGAGAGGGTTGGAACCGTGTTTTCTTAAAATGCAGCCCGTGCTCTGTGCTCTGGCCAGCTGCTATCTTTTTTTTTTTTTTTTTTTTTTTTTTGCGTTACGCGGGCCTCTCACTGTTGTGGCCTCTCCCATTGCGGAGCACAGGCTCCGGATGCGTAGGCTCAGCGGCCATGGCTCACGGGCCCAGCCGCTCCGCAGCATGTGGGATCTTCCCAGACCGGGGCACGAACCCGTGTCCCCTGCATCGGCAGGCGGACTCTCAACCACTGTGCCACCAGGGAAGCCCTGCTATCTATTTTTAATCGATTACAAAGGTAAAGCCGAGCCTCCCTGGAGGTGCCCTGGGCCTCAGGGCCACCCCTTTGGTTAGATAATCACTTAGATGCAAACATGGGAGAAGGCGTCTGTCAGTAACCGGAAGCTCTGGGCCTTACTCCGAACACGGCACCCTTTAATGAAGATGGGTTCACCCCGCACCCCAGGAAAGCCTGGCTTCTCCTCACGCTGGGGACCCTCAAGGTCCTTCTTCAAGGGGACACTTTGTATTTGCAGAGGTTCGGGCCCAGTCGGAAATGTCTAATGCGATTGGAGCTTCCCAGCTGCCGAAACGATCTCAGATCACGGTCAGCCAAACGCACTTCTCCGCAGCTCACAAGCTTCGGGAAACTCCTGGAGGCTGGGGGATGCTGCAGGGAAGACAAGCAAAGCAGTCGAAGGCTTCAGCCCTGGTCAGCTCCCAACACCCACCCGCCACCTGCACCTCCTGGGAGGGGTTTCCTTGCTCGGGTTTGGTGTCAAGCTGCTTCACCCGCCCCCCCCCCCCCCCTCGGAGGAGTTGACTTAACTCCCTGGACCTCAGTTTCCTCATCTTTAAAATGGAGAATCAGACGCTTTCTTTCTGGGGTTCTGGTGTCGATTACACGAGACTGAATACAGACGCGTCTGACTCCATGTGAGCTCAGTCAGTGCTGTGTCCTCACATGCTTGGCCCCCGTTAGGTTCTTATGGACTGGAAATGCTGCTCTGTGGGATGGGCCAGGCTGGGGAGGGAGAAAGGAGGAGGCTGGGCCAATCTTTGTCCACAAGTCAAGAGCTTACAAAGCTCCCTGTGCTTCCCCAAAACACATTGATACTGTGTGTGTGTGTGGGGGGGGAACCGAACACCTGTGTCCCCGCCAGAATCCGTATGTGGAAACTCTACTGCCCAGTGTGCTAGCCTTAGGAGGCGGGGCCTTTGGGGGGTGCTGTGTCATGCGGGTGGGGCCCCCATGAAGGGGATCAGTGTCCTTATAAAGGAGCCTCCAAGGAGCTCAGCTGTTCTCCTGCCCCTTGAAGATACAGGAAGTCAAGTCTGCACCTGGAAGAGGGTCCTCACCAGAACCAGCCATGCTGGACCCTCATCTTGGACTTCCAGCCTTCAGAACTCTTTAAGGCCCCCTCCCCTGTCAGCGCTATTTTCTTCCAGCACCCAGACTAAGATGGCTTGGGGTGGAGGCACCATTATCAGTTACAACCAGTTCACAGGTGAACACGTCCATCCGGGGTTGGGGGGGCAGAGACAAAGAGTCAGTGCACGTCCTTCGCTGCCCGGGTTGGTGAGTGTCCTGCCACGTGGGCACTGAACCCCTT
This sequence comes from Aethalodelphis obliquidens, assembly GCF_003676395.1. Classification (NCBI taxonomy): domain Eukaryota; kingdom Metazoa; phylum Chordata; class Mammalia; order Artiodactyla; family Delphinidae; genus Aethalodelphis; species Aethalodelphis obliquidens. The sequence continues at coordinate 63,382,493 of NW_020837952.1, read as the reverse complement.
CCCCACACTGAGCAGCCCGGCTCCACGCCCCGCACTCCAGAGGGCTCCGAGGCTCCCCAGAGGTCAGGGGCAGGATGGCCATGGGGTCAGAGCTCTGGCAGAAGGGACGGGCAGACTCTGTCCTTGAGGCTGGCTCTGCAGCCACCCAGGGGTGCAGGGAGCAGCTGTTGGCCAGGAGCATCACATTGCCGTCCACGAGGGGACCAGGGCTGGGAAAGCTCCTCGGCACCTGTGCCATTTGGTGCTTTGCTCTTCTGGCTCTTGTAGGCTTGGTTGAAACCCAGCAGTTTCTTTTTGGATGTGGTGGCTGATATAGTATCCAACTGGCTGCTTGAGGTTTTCCTCTCGGGGTCCCCAGTTCTGTCTGCATCACTGCAAATGCTCTGACCCACACTAGGAGGAGGTGGGGTCACGGTGGGAGGCGCCGTTAGTAGAAGTTGTTACTATCACACACCTGTTTGTCATCAGCTGATCAGAGAGGTTCTTGTCTCCCAGGGAGGATCCTTCGTGCCTCCTCCTGCTTCTGGGGGCTCCAGGGTCCCTTGGCTTGTGGCCACATCCCCCCAGTCTCTGCCTCCATCCTCACACGGCTGCCTCCCCTGCCTGTCTTCTCTTCTGTCTCTAATCAGGATGCTTGTTGAATTTACAGCTCACCTGGATCCCCCAGGATGGTCTCACCTCAAGACCCACAACCAGTTTCATCTGCAAAGACCCCCATTCCAGACTCTATCACATCACAGCTTCCAGTGGACGTGCATTTTGGGGGGAACATTGTTGTGTCCACCGTAGCATGTAATTCTATTTTCCAGCAAGTATCCGGGTGACAGGTGCTGACGTGGGAGGCTGGCACGGAGCACTGCCACTGGAGTTAGCAATGTCACCGGGAGGACGAGCTCCAGAGACTTCACGGGAGGCCAAGCTACAGGACGCACCTGTGAACCGCGTTGCAGGGAAAGGTCAGACTTTACACACGAATGCCCAGAATTTGTGTTTCAAATTCATGCGCTGTATTCCCTGCAGCAAAACTCTCAGCTGAGCAGAAAATATATTTCCCAATGAGCCATTTCCTAAAACAATCCCATCGTGCAGCTCTAATGCCTTGGCAACAACTACTGTGACAACTGGCTGTGATTTAACTTTCAGATTTGAAATCGCTGGCTGATGGCCACCATGACAAATGGACAGGGAGGTTCTCTCTATGGAGAACAAACCTCTCCGTGACTGTTGGACCCTCTGGTCGAGTGGATGCTACTTTCAGGCGCAAAGATGGGCTCAAGCCCCTCCCCACTGTTCCCTGCTGCATCCTCAGGGGCTTGGGAGAGGGGCCTGAGCTAGCAGCGGCCCCTACTCGGCAAAGATCTGCAGCCCTGGAATTTGTCTGCGGTCCTGGTTGAGACTCCTTCACGGGCCACTCTTGTCCCCTGACCCTCAATCACTGCTCTCGCAGTGCTGACCCTGCGGCATCTCCCAGGGACACCCCAAACTCCTGCAAAGCTTCGCCTCGGGAGGGGTCCCAATCGGGAGTCTGTCTGGGGACTGTGCTCCCCAAGCTCCACATGCAGCGGGAGCCCCTGAGGACCGGGAGAAAGGCAAGCACAGGTTCCAAGAAGAAGCCAAGGCTTTAGCTAGAGAGACCGGAGCACCAGGGCGCCTGCGTCTTCTGGTAACAGAGGGAGTCGAGGTCCCAGGAGCCGAGTACCCGGAAGTTCACGAGACCCCAGGAGGGACTTATGTCAGCGGCAGGTGCACACACAGGTCCTGGACCAGGTGATGGAAATAAGAACTCAGACTTGCACCATCCTGCATGTCCTGTGGGCGGTCCCTCTGAAGCCCTGTCCATGTTTTACTAGTTAGTTAGAGTTGGATCTGGGTCCCCTACCTTTTCCTATTTGCACTCTGTAAGATGTCTCTACTTTGCATGTTGGTGTCATCTGCAATTTGCAAATTCTGGATGTTGGGAATAAAACATACAAAGTTAGGGCATCGAAATCTGCAGGCTTCTTTTCAGGGCTGGGAAAAGCTTTCACATGCAAGAAGCCAAAAGCCCACAAGAGGAAGACCCCCAAAGACGCACAGGTGTCCTCTGCTATGGTTTAATTGTGTGGCTCTCCCCACCCCCAGAGATGCTGCTGTCCTAACCCCCTCACCTTGAACGTGACTCAGTTGGAAGGAAGGTCTTTGCATATGGTCAAGTTTAGATGAAGTCAGTGGGGTGGGTCCTAATCCAGTAAGACTAGTGTCTTGACGAAAAGGGAAAATCCAACCAAGAGACAGACGCCTACAGAAGGAAGACAGGCAAAGCCACAGGAAAGGGTAGCCATGGACCCACCAAGGACCCCCTGAGGCCCAGGGGCTAGAGAGAGGCTGGAGCAGACCCTCCCCTCGGAGTCTTGAGGTGAAGCCCTGCCCACACCGGGATGTCGGATTGCAGCCTCCACGTTGCTGTTCAGGGCCTGTGTGTGCCCTGTGCCAGCAGCCCCAGGACCCTGGCATGGCCTGGGCGGTTCGCATAGCCTTCCCTACCCACGAGGAGATGGGGTGGTCGTGCTGAGTGGGGGCGGCGGCACTCGCGTGAGGCCAGCGGGGCTCAGTAGACAGGGGCCCCTGGCTGTGTTCCCGTTGCTCCACACTCCATCCCATGCTGCATGAATCCCACAGGCTTCCCTGGATTTTCTCTTTTCCTCAAGATCCTGGAGGCCCCAGGGAAGCCCCTGTGCTGGTAACAAGTGCTTTGTTTGTGAAAAAGTTAGCTGGAAACAGACTAGTGAGCATGGCCAGGGTCACAGGGCGAGTCGGCCTCAGACCCGGGAACTCCCCCCAGCACTCTGACCTGTGTTTCCCTGTTCCCCGTGAGGTTAGCGATGGGAATGAGCCCTCCTTGCTGCTCTAACTTCATTCATCCCAATCCCTCACTCACTCCCTCCTTCACTCACGCACACCAGGACTCACGCTCGGCTGGGGGAGAAATCATGGACACACCTGCCCCAAGGAAGCAAGAGCACAGCCCAGCTGGTGGCTCAGGACCAGGGGCAGGTGAGGCTGGAGGAGGGGCAGCCGGCGAGCTGGGACGTGGAGTGTTGGGTGGAAGTGCATCCCCTTCACTGAGGTCCAAGGCCCCCTGCGGGGCCCACGTTGTGGTGTCCTGGAGGCTCAGGGTCCTGGGGTCCAGCACGCCAGTTCCGGGGCCCCTCCTTGGTCTCCATCCTGAGGCTCCAGGCATCGTTTTGAGCTCTGGAGGTGCCGAACATATGGTTCTTCTCTGCTGAGCGCCTCCTGTGCAAGTTAAGAGGATGCAATGATGAACCGTCCTACAGTTGCACCCACTGAAGTCATAAACGGTGAAACAGTTGAGCATTCGCTCTGTGTCCCTATCAAAGTTGTCTTAATTTCACCAAGACATGTAAGTTTCTCTTGAGGGAAACATCCTCTTAGGATTTGAGAGTGATTCCTCGTTAACAAAACAGCGAGCACAGAGTTCTGTGTCAGAACCCTGACTGATGGGTTCTAAATTGACTCTCCCACCCCAGCTGGAGACTTTAGATTCCTGCCTTCGGAAGGGGGGCCCCCTCCAAGGCGATGAGCCCGGAAGCTGTCACTCGCGTTATTTAATTTGCCAGTGAGGGGACATCCACACACCAAAGTGCCTGCCGGGGACGGCCGACGATGTGCCTCATCTCTGCCCGTTAGCCTGTCTGTGGTTGGAGAAGCAGGCTCAGCATTGCTGGGATATTGGTATCCTACTGCTTTCTGTGCTACTGGAAACCTTGCACTTCTCTCCCTTTTCACACAGCAAGAAAGACAAAGTCTTTAGCAATAAAGTGTACACACAGCCTAGTGACCTCTCTCCGGAGACAGGGGAGTTAGGGACACTTTCCAACAGTCACTCGGAGCAGCCCTTGCACGAGCTCATCTCCATCCTCAGGACCACAGCCCTCGTCTGGAACCTCCAGCTATACCCGGGACAGTTCCCACAGCTGTCCAACTGGTCTACCTGCCTCCATCCTTGCCCCCTTGGTGGGGAGCCCCGCAATGGAATCACAAGGAGGAAGATGCCTGGCTCAGACCCTTTCCTTAGGACAGGAGGGTCTGGAGGAGTAAGAACCCTCCGCACTCGCCACCCAGCTCCTACCCTTCCCAAGACACGTTCCCCTCTTGCCCCTTCCTCTTCACCGGCTAAAATGCCATCTGAAAGGTTTTGCTGTAGGTTGCCTCCCATACACTAAGTAGTTCACCCCATCCTCACCTCAGCCCCAAGCCGCTCCCCAGGGATGGAAAGCATGGCTGTGGCATAACGCAAGGGTGCGTGTGCCCGCCGGGCAGAGAGCCAGACACTGGCAGCAGGGGTTTGCAGCAAAGTAAGGGTGTACTTGCAGGTGCCAAGCAAGGAGAACGGGCGGCTCCACACCTAAAGGGCCTGGATGCTTTCCAGGCGAGGGCTGTTAAACACGCTCTTAGGCGAGAGGGTCATAGGACGCTTGTGGACCTTCTTCTGATTGGCCAGGTGACGAAGTGATGCTTCGGCGATCTCAGTCACCAACCTTCTGGTTCCAACCAGTCTGGGGTCTACGTGCTTGTGGGCAGCATGTAGCCACCACCCTGCACCGGGTGGGGGTCTTAGTTTCTATAGAACAACTCAAAGATACGCATCAGACTGTTACCTACATCCCTTCAGGAAGAACTAGGAGGACTTGGCTCTAGTTCTAATTACGAACTGCTGGAGCCTGTTCTCTGGAACTCAGGAATGGCCCAGGAGACTAAAGCCTTTTTTTCTACAAACGAGAAAGAGGGGGGGCTTCCCTGGTGGCGCAGCGGTTGAGAGTCCGCCTGCCGATGCAGGGGACACAGGTTCGAGCCCTGGTCTGGGAAGATCCCACATGCCGCGGAGCAACTGGGCCCGTGAGCCACAACTACTGAGCCTGCACATCTGGAGCCTGTGCTCCACAAGAGAGGCCGCGATAGTGAGAGGCCCGCGCACTGCGATGAAGAGCGGCCCCCGCTTGCCGCAACTAGAGAAAGCCCTCGCACAGAAACGAAGATGCAACACAGCCCTAAATAAATAAATTAATTAATTAATTAAAAAAAAAAAAGAAAGAGGGGACACGGAGGGACTTTTGCACCCAGGAAGGCCCTGCAGGGTCCTGCTTGGTTTCAATCCCCCCTTTCCTCTGATACTCTTCCATCCTGAGGGTAACAGGAACAGAACAAGAAAGGGGATAAAGTTTTGGAAAGAGAGATTAATCATAAACTCAGCAGGGGAACTCAGTCTAGGGGGGCTCCATTTCAATGGGAGGGGAAATTTGCAGGGCCCCGTGCAAGGTGAGAACACAGGAATCTTGTTCAAAAGCACAAAGAAAGTCCCTTTAAAGATATCAAGATATAAAGCTTTTCTTTCTTTTATGGCCTCTCTCCCCACTCGCGTGCTGTTTCTACTTGCTATTCAATGGCAGTCTAGGTAAGAAGGGCTAAAATCTTAACGTTACTATCATGAGTTTCACTGTTCATCTGTACCTGGTGCAGGCAAAATCCCTGCGGTAACACAGTTTGGATTTCACTACGCACATACGCACGGGGCCCTTGTTCCATCAGACAGGGGAAGCGAGGCACAAAGCGCCCTCAACCACCTGCACTTCACTCCTTGATCTGTGCACGGTACAAGGAGAAGAAAAGGATGTGACAGGGGCCCGTGGCCGTTGATAGGGGCCCCTGGCCTTCTTTCTGTGTCTGAAACGAGTTCTGCTTTGAGTGAAAAGCATAGCCTTTTGGGTCCTGTAGTTCCCGCCCCCTCCCGCTCACCAGGTGCAGCCCTAACTCACCCGAGCAGCGCACACGTTTAGTCCCGCTGAGACCCAGCACGTGGGTCCCGGGAAGCCTGAGCTCACGGCATCACAAACGCTCTCCAGGAACAAAGCATCACTGGGCAGTGAGCACGTACCCTGCTCGGATCTCCACATCTCCCATGCAGGCCCCGATGTCCCACTGGGTCTCACTTACAAAACACAAGTTCAAAGATAAAATTATTAGGAATTTCAGGATGATAGCACAGCTTTGAACTGAATGGGGGGCCTTCCTGAGCACAGCACAAGCCCCACTTACGAAGCCAGGCTGCATGTCCAAGGGGCAGGTTTGCAGCACGGGAGGACGTTCCACTGTGGCCCCGCTTCCCCAGCCAGCCTGGAATGTGGGGAGGGGGCAGGAGCCCTGTTTCCCACTGTCATCTCTGATCCCGTCTGTTCCAAGTCTCCATCCCTCCCTCCCCCCAGGGCAGCAGGTCTGGTCTGGGGCAGCACTCTGGCTGCACAGAGAAGGGGCTGAGGATTCCATCCTGAGACAACCCAGGGACGCAGAGCTGCGACCCCGAATCTCATCCAGGCCCGGCCGGCAGGGGCATCTGGCGTGGCCCAGAGCTTAGAGCCAAGCACAGCTCTGGCTGGAGGAGGAGGTCCGGGGTGGGGGCCCTGGGTCTGAGGCAACGTGCCGAGGGCAGAACCGCTCAGCATTGGGTCATGTGCGCTTAGGGGTGGAGCCCCTGCTCCAGCCCCCTCTGGTTGGGACCTGCTGGATACCCGCCTCCGTGTTCCCAGCTGTACCTGCCTCATGAGTGGGAGGTGCTCAGGACGACACCGGGCACACAGAGCAGGTGCCTGGCACGTGTGTGGCCGCAGAGATCCAGGCGAGACCATCCTGCTGAAAGGGCGGCTGACCTGCCAGACACGGGCTTGGAGCCCCTGGCCAGAAAGCTGGTTATCAGTTAAAAGGATGTGATCTCCAGGCTTGTCTGTCCAGACTCACAGAAGAAGCAGAATCAGAGGAAAGCCACCCACCCATGCGCCGGGGATTCTGAAGCAGCCCTCAGCCCTCCTGTCCCACCCCTCCTGCCCACTCTGGAGGACCAGGCTCCTGGGTGGGCAGTTGGCCAGCTGGGTCCCCCTTTTTCCCAGACCTGTGCCGGCTGGAGACGCAACCTCCCTCCGAGGTGCTGGCAGGCATCGCCCTGGCCCCGCGATGGAGCTGATGGAGAAGCAGAAACGGGTTCTGTTCCCTCGGAGCCCAGGCAGCTCATCTTCCAGCTACAGGGCACTTCCTTGGCCCAGTTTCTCAGCTCTGGGGACACCAGTGCCCATTAAGAAGGGGATGGGGCGGGCAGTGGAGCTGCTGGGCAGCCTGGCGGCCACTCTCCGCTGGAAGACAGCCTCCATCCGCATCCCACCCCCTCCGCAGAGCTTTGCTTCCAAGTTGGGCTGACGGCCTCACGCTCTGATGGTTTGGGATTCTATTTAAAATGGGGCCGGAGGAGGGAAGTGGGAAACGGAGGAGGCCGCCCACAAGGGAGCCATGTCTGAAAGTGAGAAGGAAGTTTCCATCAGCACCGAGCCCCTCGCTGCCCTCTGGCGAGGGGGCCGGCAGAGTTCCCAGAGCCATGGCACAGCGGAGGTCCTCTGAGCAGCCTGGGGGGTGGGAGCGGGGGCGGGGGGGGCGGGGGGGGGAAGCTGGGCCCTGCGGGGGGTGAAATAGGACAATTCCGGGAGAACTGTGAGATGCAGGGAGAGGGAACGGCCTGGGGTGGGCTGCCCACGGCTGCCCTCAAACGTTCCAACAAATGTAATGGCTACACTACAGACATCCATTCTTTCCCAGTCTGGAGGCGGGAGGTCCAAGATGGAGGTTGCCGTCAGGGCTGGTCCCTTTAGGCTCTGAGGGGACTCTGCTCCAGGTCAAACTCCCTGTTTGCTGGCCATCCTCAGAGCTCCCAGCTGGTGGAGGACGTCCCTCCAATCCCTCCCTGCGTTGTCACAAGGTCTTCCTTCCTTGTGGGTCTGTGTCCCGTCCCCTTTCTTATAAGGACCCCAGTCACGTTGGGTTAAGGTCCACCCTGCCCCAGTGGAAACTGTCTTAACTGTTACATCTGCAAAGATTCTGTTTCCAAATGAGCTCACAGTGTGATCTGGGAGTTAGGACCTCAGCATGTACTTTGGGGGCACAAGTCCACCCACGCAGGCTCCTCTCCCAGCTGCAAGGGAGGGGGAGTGGGGGTCTGGCGAGCTGGAGCTCGGGAGCCGGCAGGAACCACCTTCATGGTGCAGTGTCCATCTCTGGGGACCCCCAGGACTACCCTGGGATGAGACCGACCTCCTTCAAAGGCCCGGGCCACGACGGGTGTCTTCTTGGCCAGAGCCCAGTGCCCTGGGACCAGCAAGGCCACTTCCATGCTGCCATCTCCTCCCGGATCCCTGGACACGCGGGGATGGAGAGGGTGTGTACTGGGTTCTTCTCTTCAGGTCACCCTCTCTGCTTCTCAGCACTCATCAACAAGCACTTGGAGGGTCCTGAGAAGTAGAAGAAAAGCAATTAATTAATTAGCCGGAGAGAGCAGAAGAGACAAGAGAGGGAATCGTAAGGGCTGAGGACGCGCCTGTGATGGGGGTGCCGGGAGCGGAGGGCTCAGAGCTCCGCGGGCGGCCCCATGCGGCAGGACTGAACCCCGCTCAAGGCCGGCACAGCTTGCTCCTTCTTCCCACACCTGGGCCACAGTCCCGCCCACACAGGCTGCAGGGAGGCTGAGGTGGGCCCTGCGCGCAGCCCGCACGGCCAGGCAGGGGAGGCGCGCGGAGACTGCGGGGTAAGCCCCGGAGTGGGAGCCGCAGTGGAGAAGAGGGAGGCGCGCTCACAGCCGCGGGGTGGGCCGTGGGACCATGACCCGATCCTGCACTTCCAGAATTTCTGGCGTCCCGAGCCTCCTGTCTGCGGCCAGGCCTGGCTTGGCTGGTGAACTCAGGGAGGAAGGGAAGCTGAGCGGGCAGACCCGCAACTCACCTGGGATCCCCTGGGGGAAGGGGCGCAGGGGGCTGGGGCGGGGCCTGGGGGAAGGGGCACGGAGGGCTGGGGCGGGGCCTGGGGAGCCCGCTGAGAGACAGCCTTGCGCGGCAGCGTCCGGGGTGGTGGGGCTCTGAGTCCCCGAGCCCCGACAGGCCCGGCTGGGTCTCCGTAAGGCTGGCGGGGGTCAGCCCCTCCAGCTGCGTTCCGGCTGCCAGCCCCGCGCCCACCACCGGCGGCCCGACTGTACCCCCCCAGGCCCTCCCTTCACCTCCTCCTCCAGGGGCCTCATTTCTGTCTCCGTGACCCCTCACCCTGCCGCCCCCAAGGTTTGGCGTCCTGTCCCATCTGGACTCCGGCACAGAGCCTGTCCTTCTCAGGTAGCCGTGGGAACGGGCGTCTCTCTCCTCCTGGACTCCAGCCTGGAGGCCTCGCCAGGCGCCAGCCCTGCGGGTCTCAGCCACATGCCCCGAGGTCCCCGCGGCCCAGCCTGGCCTGGACGGCGAAGGGAGGGGGAGGGGTCCCAGGGAGGGGGGGGCTCCATCACGGGGAATTCCAACCCGGCCTAAAAAGGCGTCGCTTGAGCTTCCGTCCCCTTTCCTTCCGAAGTGGAGCACGAGACAGATCAGCCATGAGGCTAGTCTGGCTAGACGACTCATCCTCCGGGGAGAGTTCAGAGAAAAGGTGGGGTCCAGGGCCGAGAGGCCTGTCGAAGCGACGGCCTGGGACCCTCCCTGGGACCCCGTGTGAGCCGCCCAGTTCCGGCCAAGCCTGATTTAGAGAGACGCCGCCCACTCACCAGCAGGACTCAGGACGGCAGGCTTGCCTCCCAGCCGCCTTGAACCCGCAGGCCTTTCCCGTGTCCTGGCCCAGTGCCCACCCAGAAATCTGAACCGTTCCGGCTGTCCCCACTGGGGGCAGAGCGGCAGAGCAGAGACGGCAGTGGGGCTGTTTCTCTTAGAGGAGCGGAGAGACCCCGGTCGGGTGAGGCAGACCGCATCTCACAGGCCATGTGGGGTTAGGACCCTCACGCCTGGACCACCCCCTGGGCTGTGAGTCGGGCCGGGGCGGGTCTGGTGGCTGCCCCCGACAGCAGGGCCCCCAGAGCACCCCGCGGCGTGGAGCCGGCCTCCCCGTGACCAAGGCAGGCGCTGGGCCCCGGTGCTGGCATGAGTCCCTCTGTGGCTGCTGCCACGTGCCTCTTGATTCCAAACGCTCCTTGTGAGGAAAGGGGAAAAAATAAAACCTTTGGGATGAAACTCTCAGACCTCACTCTACAGAGGGTGACTCTGACCTCTGATGTGGTGCTCAGAGGGTTGGATGTGGCTCTGAGGACAGCTGGCGTGGGTGGGGTTGGGGGCGGGACCCGGCAGGCCATGTCCTGCTGTGAGCACATCCTTCCCTCCTCCCGGCAGAATGGGTAGGGCCAGGGCAGCACAGACTGGCAGGTACCCTGCAAACCAGAGCGCCCGGGCAGAGTTAGCTGACACGGGGCTCTAGGTCCCTGGCTTCCCTGGAAAGCTGCAGTGAGGTCTCTCTGACTCCGAGTCTAACGTCAGCACCACTTAGGAGTAAACCAGAATCCCCTTCCGCATGCAGGACCGCGGCAGTGCTGCTTCCCCCAGACTTGGGGCACCCTCGGGCTCTGAGTCCTTCTCTGCTCTGTGTGCTGCTGTGTGGCCTTGGGCAAGCTCCTTAGCCTCTCTGAGCCTCGGTTTCCCCACGAGTAAAGCAAGAATAGCAATCCTGCCAGGCTCTGCCCAGGGGTCACAGTGCCAGCACGTGAAGGTGAGCTGTGACTGGGAAACCCCAGGGCCATGGTGAGCATCCTTTCCTGGTCATCGTTCTTAGGTGTGGACCCTGTTTCAGGGCATGCAGGCCGGGGCCAGGGGGCCCAGGAGCATGGCCTTTGGAAGAGGGCGGACTGGTCCCCACCTGGGACGCCTGGTGTGTGCATGTGTGTGTGCGTGTGTGTGTGTGCGTGTGCGCGTGCGATTGTGGCTGGCCAGCTAGGAACCTCCCCTGCCCCACCCGGGACTCTCTGGATGGCGGGGAGACAGAGGAGGAGCTGGTCCCTCTCTCCCAGGCAGGTGTGGGGCAGACCCGCAGAGCACACCCCTACCTCAGGGCAGCAGATGGTACCACTCACCACTCCAGGCTGGGAGCCCAGCAGGAGGGCCCTGCAGGGGGCACCGAGACTCCCCTCGCAGGGAATCCTGTGCTCCGGGACCCCAGGGCGCCAGAGGCCCAGGCAGGGAAGGTGGCCTCACCCCAGCATCTCCTCCCTGTTCAGTTTTGGGTGCCGGCTTCCTGGGAGGTTTGATTCGACCAAAAGGTCCTGCTGCTTGAAGGAAGCATTGGAAACTCACCAGTCCAGTGGCCTCCTCCGATCGATGCCCAGGCCGTGGCCACCGCAGGCCCCGCTCTGGTCTCTGCTGGCCTGGCTGCTGCCTCCGTGCTTTCCCTGGAGGGACTCTTCTCCAGCTAAGCTGCCACCTCCTCCAGGCAGGCTTCCCTGACCTGCCTCCCATGGGCTGTGCTTCTTTCGCTGAGTCAATGCCCCACTGACCAGGTTTGCCTGATCAGTGTGTGCCCAGCAGTGAGCAGGGCATCTGATATGTAGGAGGCACTGGAGAATCTGGGGGGAATGAGTAAGTGAGAGAGTGAGTGAGTGAGTGAGTGAGTGAGAGAGTGAATGAACGGCTACCAGGAGAGATAGCACAGGGGCTGGGGGAGATGCTGGAATCAGGTGGCGTCCAGGGAGGCCGTCTGGGCTCTGGGGATGGGGGCTAGGCCCCTTTCCTAGGGACGGGGGCTCTGCCTGGGCCCAGGGCCGGGAGGTGGGGTGGGGCCGGCCCTCCCCAAGCTGGGCGCTTCCTTCCTCTCTCTGCCCAACAAATAAGGCACTTGTTCTCCACCTGGAATGCTGCATCCTGGCGTGATATATGGCCTTATTACAGAGCCCTCCCAGAGGTATGGATTTTTTTTTAATGCAGTTTGCGTTTTAGGGACAATTGATCACCATCTCCCCTGAATCTGAATCAGAGCTGCCTGCTGGTTGCTAGGGATCTACGGGTCACTCAGCACTGGTCAGCTCCAGTTGGGCACCTGAAGCTCACAGGGCAGGTGGCCCTTTGGCTGGACACCTGGGGACCAGGGCCACGGGGGCTGCACCACTTCTGCCTCGTGGACAAAGCCAACCCCTGCCTCCGCTGGGACCCTGGGCCCTGACCTGACCAGGGCTGGGACTTCCTTTCTCAGGTGGGGCAGGGACCAAAGAGTGGGCTGGGTCCTAATCCCTTGCAGGTGTCTGGTCGGTCCTGGGCTGTGAACCTTGTCACCACCCTGGGAGAGGCCAGGCAGGTATTGATCCCAGTTGGCTAATAGAAAATGCCATTCAGAGATGCAGAGTGATTCACCAGGGTCCCCAAGTCTCCCAGTAAAGGAAGGCTTGAATGAGATCCCAGGCTGAGATGGCCCCATAAACTGGAAACCCCTCACTGGTATTGAATTTTTATTACTTGTATTAATATTTGAGATCCTGAAATAAGACATTTGTAAATGAAGTGCTTAATTTCAGGGTTAGCTATAAAAATCCACAATAATAACAAAAAAAGGTCCCCTGCAGGGGCGTGAGCACAGCGGCTCCACTGCAGGCTCTGGTCACTCAGGGCCGAATCCCTCCAAGGCACCGGGTCCTCAGCCCCTCTCCTTCCCCTGGACCTGGCTGGGCTGCAAGGCCCAGCTCCCCTTCGGTTCTTAACCAGTGAGTGTGGACTAAGAGTGGCTGCCGCCCCAGGCCCGGCCCTGAGTGGGCAGCTCTGCCTCTCTCCCTCCCTTAGCTGAGTGCAGGGAGCTCTCAAGCCCCCGGGAGGGCGGGCAGCATGGTGGACAGGGCCTGGCTCTCTGAATGGCCAGACGAACAGGGAGCAAGAAATACCTGCTTGGTGTGTTAAGCCCTGAAAACGTGGGGCTGTTTGGTGAATCTGTCACCTGCCCTGATGGCGTGAAACGCTCACCTGAGGTCTGGAGCTATTGTTCAGAGATTCGAGGAGAAGAAACAACAGCAACGAGAAAACAAACACGGGACATTGACCTAGTGGCTGGGTAGGAAATGAAGCATAAACGAAGAAAAAAAAGGGAGGGAGGGAGGGAGGGAAGGGAAAGGAACACAGGGCTGGGAGACACCCGGGGGCCCTGATTAAGGCACGCTACTGATTGCATCAGTTTCTATTTGCTGCTCTAACAAATTACCCCAGACTTGTTGACTTAAAACAACAGAAACTGATTACCCTACAACTCTGGAGAAGAAAATCCAAAATCAGTTTTATGGGGGTAAAGCCAAGGTGTCAGCTCTGCTGGTCCCTCTGGAAGCTCTCGGGAGGCCTGGGCATGTGGCTGTGTCCTCCGGCTCTGCCTCTGTCCGCCCTGGTCTCGTCTTCCGAGGTCGCATTTCCCCCTGCCTCCCTCTCAGAAGGTCGCGTGTGGCTGCATTTAGGGCGCACCGGGTGATCCAGGACCATCGAGACCCTGCACTTGGTCACACCTGCAGGACCCTCTTAGCCCGTAAGGAAACACCACAGGCTCCAGGCCTTGAGTTCTGGGTGTTTGGGCCCAGTGCTCTGCTGCTGCCATCTTGAAATTCATAATCATCTATCTCAGAGTTTGTGTCTTCTAAGTGAAGCCCCATGAGATGCTGGAGGACACCCTGGGAGCTCAGAGCCTCCGTGCACCCAGGTCCCACCCCTGCCCCCTGCCCACTGCCCCCTTAGCCTCCCACTAACGGGAGGTCCTGTTGGCGGACAAGGCCCTCCCCCACCGATCTCGGGTGGCCTTGGCCTGCAGTGGCTTGAAGCAGGGTCTTGTTTCCCCAGCCAGAGACAGAAGTCAGGCCGCGGCAGTGAGGGCGCTGAATCCTAGCCACTAGACCACCAGGGACCAGTGGCCGGTGACAAGGCCCTGGCCCTTCAGCTCTGCAGAAACGAATTCCCACAATGGCGGAAAGTAGTGAAACAAGGAAAGTGTTTGTCAGGAGGGCAAAGAGCATGTGTGGAAAGACACGTGGGCGGGGCTCAGGGGAGAGTCATGCCCCCGTGGTGGTTTGAATCACGTACGTGGGGTGTTTCTCCCAGGTTGCCTTTGGACAATCACCCTGCTTTGCCTGGTTCTGGGTCCATATTTGGTTTATCTCAGGATCCTTCCGTGTATGTGTGCGCATCTCTTAGCCAAGATGGATTCTAGCGAAGAGGCCTGTGGGTACGTTGACGTCACTCCTGTTTTGACCTCCGAGGAGCCTTTCTGTGCATGTATAGTCGGGAAGGTTTCCCTGACTTTGAGAATGAAGACTGTGTGTTCTTTTAGCTCTTATCTGGGCAGGGCTCGGCTTCTCCTCCCTCCTGCTGTTTTGGAGGATCCGTACACAGGGGAGAAGCCCCAGCTGCTCGGCTATGGGCCCATCTATCTCCTGCCTCACCACCATCTCCCTCCCTTCTGGTGGGGTGCATGTAGCTGAGCAAATCCGCCCTGGACACCTGAGGCCGTGCCAGGGCGCATCCTGCAGGTGAGCTCATCTCAATCCCCTGGGGTTGCCCATCCCCGTGGGTGGGGCAGCAGCCGGTGGGAAGGGTAGGGTGATGTCCCGAGCCCTGGCTGGGCCGTGGCAGTTCGGTTCCATGGCTGCCCAGAGGGAGAACCCAGCCCAAAGGCACAGCTAGAACAGCAGAAGGGAACACGGCAGGAGGAAGGGCCACTTTCATGTGTCAGCATCTCTACCAGCACTTCTGTCCCAGTTTTGAATAAGACCCACATTTCCCTTCCGTGCTGGGCCCGGCTGGGTAGGCGTCCGGCGAGGGGATTAGCAACCCGAAATGGGCGAGGGGGAAGCTGGAGCGGCTGCAATGGGTCGTGGGCATTGTGGGTGCTGGTCGGTCTTGCAAGTCATACGATGTGAAGGATCGAAGGAAGGAAGGGCCAGTCGGCCCAGAAATGAAAGGGCACAGGGGACGCCAAAGGCTGGGGAAGCCGACTGGCTCTAGGCTCAGAGGAAGAAGAGAGGGAAAAGGATTGGATGGAAAAAATCCAGCAAATGTCCCCCATGATGGGATGACTCCGGTTGCAGCTAGGGGAGCTTCCTGGGGTTCCTACAACCTCGGGAGACAAGGATGAGGAAGGCCTGGGGCGAAGGCATAGCTCTGAGAGCAAGTCTGGGAAGGAACTGAGGTCGTCCTGGTCCCTGGGGCTGATGAGAAGCAGGTGCATGGATGCTACCATGCTTCTAAGGGGTGTCCAGGGCCGAAGCCTCCACAGTCCTGATCAGAACCTCTTGTTTAAATTGGAGATTGCAAACAGCCTGGGCTCCCAAACTTGCACAGAGGAGTGGGTGATGGCCACCCAGCCCACGGGTGTGCATGGTGGCAGGCAAGGAGGGATCCGCCAAGAGTGAGGTTAGACCCTCAGAGATCGTCCACCAAGAGGGTCCCTCCTGAGAGCTGGACAGACTGATCTCAGAATCATCAACCCCAGGCCTTCAGGATCCGTCCAGCAGGTTGTGGAGCTGCTTCGGGCCACTGGCCATCGTGTGCCCCCCCCTCCAATCAGCGGTACCATTTCCTGTGTGCTTTGTTCTGCCACAACGTGCATGGTGCCTTACTACGTTTATTTATTGCTGCCCAAGTAATGAGCGTACTTTATCAAGGGACCCACATGCCAAGCATGCTACCGGGGGCTCAATTTTGTTTTCTCATTTGAAATTGAAACTTTTTTATCCTTACTTTGTCGGACTTGAAAGCCAAGTCCACGAGAGCTGGGGAGGCAGTGCCGGGCAGGAAGGCGGGGCCCAGCCTCCTGCCTCCAGACCCACGCCCTGCCCCTTCCTTGTCTCAAACCAGAACACTATTTCCTTGAAAAATTCCTCTTCATCTTTTTAAAAACTGATGAGAGTATACTTGTGCTGTAACACAATGGGACGGAGAATTTCTATTCAATTGCCAATGAAAGCCAGCTACAAAGAGCAAAAAGAATAAACATAAAGGAAAAGAACTATCTTTAGTGAACCAGAGAAAACCACAACCATCAACCTTGGGTTATGTGGGAAAGTGTCCAACGCACGATGTTTGGCAAAATGGGGGCAAACCCTGGAAACAGCTACAAAATGTTGCAGATCTCAGCAGACTATTGATTTCTCCAGAGCAGAGAGGGGAGTGCAGATGGCTGGTCCTTGGAGGTGGATGTGCTGGGAGGGTGTTCTTGGGCAGTGATGGAGGGTTGAAGTGGGCCAGATGTGCAGTCTATGGGGGAGGGGGTGGGCAGGAGGGGGCATAGGGGCTGCCCAGCTCCATCACAGTGGAGCCATGGAGAGACCTGTAGGAGCCAGACCTACAGCTGCGTCCCCTCCGAGTCCTGTACCACACTCTTTCTGGGAAGGTGGCACTGCCACCTGCACGCTCACCTGGCTGTGCCCCCTGGTGGCTGCATCTGAGGTAAGACCCCTTCTCAGGCCACCTGCCCACCTGCACAGCAATCACTCTTCCCAGGAGGGTGAATGTGCTGAGAAGCTTGATCCAATCAGGGCCTTGCTGAAGCTGGAGGTGGGGTCAGGTTCTTGTCAAGAGCAAGGGAGATTGGGTGGGTAGATTCCCCCCAAAATCAATGCACTGGGGTGGGGCAACTGGAATGGCACAGTAACCCCCCCCCCCAAATCTGTTCCTCCATCAAAGTGATCAGAACACTGACAGCACTTGTAAAAATCAGCTAATTCAGAAATCTATATTGTAACGAAAGGCTTGCAATAACACAAGAAGTGTTCACTCAAGATAAAGGGATGAGTCCTGGGAAGAGCATAAAGCCCTTCGGTGTGTCCCTATTTCCCTTCTCCCAGCTCCAGGGTTGCCCTGAGCACCACTGAAGAGAGTGGGCCAGGCTGGTAGTTCCCTAGAAGCCCAGTCCAGTCCCTGGAGATGCGTCACAGTCTCATCTCCAGCTCCCCAGAACACCCCATCCACAGGGCTTCCATGATTTGACCTGACTCAGTGTTACTTGTTGAAGACAATCTGTGTAAACTGTTTAGCATCTGTTGGAGGACAGAGGGAACAAAAAGTGCACACCGAACTGAGAATCATCTTGAGACTGGAAACTGAAGCAGCAGCTCCACCTAACTGATGGGTCAGTTTATTACCAGGGAACTTCCTCGCTGGGTGGGATTGGGGTCAGGCAGAAAATGATCTGGGAGCATTCCCAGTTGCTCTCTGCACCCTCAAGGGGTCACTGGAACAAGTTTATAGTTAACCTAGGGTATGGGGGTGGGTGCTTGGAAACAAGACATGCATTTCTAAGTCAAGAGTTATGAATGGGTAACTAGTCTCATGGGTGCCGGGAATATGTCAGGGAAGGTTTTCATCATTGTTTGGGGACTGGCTGAGCATAGAAGCCACCTGGTCCTAATGATTATTCAGTGATATCTATTAACTGCCAATCTCTTGACGATAGAGAAGTGATTCACTACACAGTACAGTCCTGGGCAGGGTCAGCAGCAGGACAGGAGGAGCTGTACAGGCCCAGGATGGTGTCAGTTATGCCCACAACCTTACACCATCACAGCTGCCTGACGCCACAATGCCAGTTTGGGCAGGAAAAAGGCTGATGAAACACTTAAAAATGTGATCTGGAGAAAGAGAGAAGCTCTGCCCTATTACTGTGGATCTGCAGAAACAGGCACCAGTGCGAGATTATGAACCTGCCTGGGAAAAACATAAACACGTCCTCACCTCCCATGGGAAAAACATAAACATAAAATTCCCACCTCTGGAATTTGAGGCTCGGTACCAACAGGAGGAGAAGGCTAAGGCAGAGCTGGACTGGGCCGAGCACTGAAAGGAAACCCCAACAACGAGTGGATCCCCTCAGCAGAGGCTGGGAGCCTGACGCATCCACTGTATTTAAAGGCAGCTCTGTCCAATCATCAGCTGACCAGCTGACCAGGACACTCGCTGGGCAGAGACGTCAGTGACTACACATCAAAGAGAACACAGACTTTAGAGAACTGGCCCAGATGATCAGTAAGCAAAGAACACCAACAAAAATAGCAGGTAACAACAATACAATAAACTCTAGGGAGGAGGGGGAATATGATTTCCAGAGTTGCCAACTCATATTACTTAAAATGCCCATCTTTCAACAAAAAGTCACTAGATTCGCAAAGAAACAGGAAAGTATGGCCATACACAAGAAGAAAAAAAAGCCGTAAACAGAAACTGTCCCTGAGGAACCCAGATGTTGGACCTACTAGACAAAGATTTTAAGATAGTTCAGACATCTTCAAAGAACGAAAGAAAACCATATCTAAATAATTTAAGGAGTGTATGAGAACAATATCTCTCCAAATAGTGAATATCAATAAAGGAAAATAAATTATTTTTTAAAAAAGAACCAAATAAGATGTTGGAGTTGAAAAGCACAATAATTCAAAGGGAAAAATGACTAGTGAAAGGGATTTTGTATGAGAAGTTGATCTTAAATTTCGTATTGAAATGCAACAGACTCAGGATAGCCAAACTATTCTTGAGAAGGACTCACATTCTCTTATTTTAAGACTTACTACAGTAACCAAGACAGTGAGATGTTGGCATAAGGACAGAAATATAGGACAACTAAAGAGAGTTGAGAGTGAAAGAATAAATCCTTACGTTTTCGGTCAATAGGTTTTGACAAGGTTGCCAAGAATATTCAATGGAGAATGAGTAGTCTTTTCAACAAATAGTGCTGGTCAATTGGGTATTCATATGCAAAATAATAAAGTTGAACTGCTATCTCAAACCATATAAAAATAAGCTGGACATAAGCATGAATTTGAATAGACATTTCTCCAAAGAAGATAGACAAATGGTTAATAAGCACATGAAATGATACCCAAATCTCTAGTCATTAGTGAAATGTACAACAAACCATAATCAGACCGTATTTTAGACCCAGGAAGATGATTAAAATAAAAGGAGAGACAATAACAAGTGTTGACAAGAATGTGGAGAAGTTAGAACCTCACCAGTGGCTGATGGGAATGTAAAATGGTGCAGCCACTTTGGAAAAAAGTTTGGCAGTTTTCACAAAACATGTAGCCCAGTAATTCCACCCCTTAACATACACCCAGGAGAGGTGAGACTTATGTCTACACCCAGACTTCTTCTTGAATGTTCATTGAAGCATTATTCATAATAGCCGAAGAGGGGATGCAAGCCACACGGTGGTCAAGTGATGATTGGATAAATAAGATGTGTCGTATCTATACCACTGACTATTATTGGGCAATAAAAAATGTAATACTGATATTTACTACACTGTAGATGACTCTTGAAAACATTATTCTAAGTGAAAGTAGCCAGTCGCAAAGGACCACATATCGTATGATTCCATTTATATTAAATGTTCAAAATAGACAACTTCATAGAGACAGAAAATAGATCAGTGGTTGACAGAGACTGAGGCAAGGGAAGATGGAAAAGGACTGCTGGTGGGATTTCTTTTGGGTTTGATGGAAATCTTCAAAAATTAGAGCATGGTGACCATTGCAAAACTGGGGATGCGCTAACTAACACATCCTTGTATGCTTTAATGGGGTGAAATATATGGTCTGTGAATTTCATCCCAGTAAAGCATTTTTTAAAAATCAAGGGACTGCTTGGAAGGGCAGGGAATGGGGTACTGGAGGGTGGGAAAACAGCTGATAGGCGTTGATTACAGAGCCGGCCATGTTGCCTCGACATACAGAGATGCAGAACCTGCAGTTGGAGAGTAGGACCTGCTGGTGACCGAGGAGCCCACCCAAATGGAAAGGAAGGCCACACAAATATAAAAAGAGCTTAAGCAGCACATAAAGGTCTTATGTATACATGTGTACGTATGTGTATGTGTGTGTCTTGGACAAAAGAGAGGGAAAGTGGGTAAAAAGAAGCCGCTGCTCTGATTTATTTCACTTATAAGCACTTTTAAGTAGTCCTTAAAGATAATCGAACTGAATTTTAGATTCCTACAGGTGCAAATGTAGCCATTAGTAGACCTATGCAAATAAATAAGTAGAAAAATCAGAAGATGGTGACAATATCTGGAAAACATATCCATGAATTAATTTTCTCTTTTTACAAAGTGGGGAGTTAGTAGGCTATCAAAAGTTAATAAATCTAGAAATAAGGTTTTTTTTTCCAATGCTATTAAAAGTTACAAAGACAGCTACCAGAAAAAAATAAACAAGCAGATGGATTAACTTTCTACATTATCAGACGGAAAACACACACAGAGAGACTGCAAACGAAGCAGTAAAAGATGGAAAACGATGGAAACATGAAAGTAGAAATACAACAGAAGAAGTCAATAATCAGACGGGTGTCACAGCAGCAAATGTAAATGAGATAAATTCACTTACTAAAAGAAGAGTCTCAGATTAAATTAAAGGTTGAAATCCAGTACAGGCATCATGTACACGGCATCAATAGCATAAAGCAGTCGAGAAATTCGTGGGCAAAGATGCACAGAGAAACGCAAGCAAAGAGTGATGCGGAATGACCACGGGAGCGTCCGACAAGCTTGTGATCGATACAGAGACACTGAAGGAGGCCACGGGAGCGCATGGCAGAGACGATGAACACAGGACAACCGAAGTCTGTCTCGTGCGTCTGGAACCAACACAAAGTAACACCCACAGCAAGGGGAATGAACAGCCAGGTACACAGGAGTCAGAGTGTCTCACTTTGGGTCCCCAGATTGCAGGGCCTGAAACAAGTTTTTGAATGAGGGGAGTTTGGTGGGGGTGAGCCCAGGAAGTGGGGAGTGGGGCAAGGGAACCAGTTACAGGTGAATGTCTGAGCAGAGGCCACCTGTGGGCATGGGCGGGTCCTCCCTCCAGCATCCCCCGGTACCACTTAATGCACCTCCGAACTGTCCCTTCAAAGCCAGAGGGTGAGGCGTTATCCTCCAGTCCCATCCCCACAACTGGAGGTTTGCAAAGCCCCACAGTCCTGGGGAACGCCAAGGCGCGACAGCAGGGGTCGGGGTGCAGGGCCATCTCAGCACAGGAGCCTGGGTGACCACCTGTGGAGGAGGGAGCATGGCCTGGGACTCCAGGGGCAACTGTCTCAAATAGGACATTCACCTGACTTTGCTCATCCCCAAGGTCAAGTAGACAAAATGTACGTGAGACTTACACTTAGGAGGTGACGAGGAGCCCGTATGATTACACACCCCCAGCTCTATGTGGCGAACAGGGAGCACAGCTTATCAGATCCTGCGAATTATTTATAGAAAATGATGGTGTACTTGGAGGCAAAAAATGCTCAAGGCCTTCTCAGAAAGCACCTGAAACTGCGGAATACCTGGAGGAAAACAAAAATGAAATATGAAGCAATTCAAACTACATGGTACCATTACATCACTACCGGAACAAAGTGATTCATCATGAATATTTTAAATTCTGAATTAAAAAGGTGATTAAATCAATTACCCACTCAACTAAAAACAGAAAAATAACGAAAGGGAAAGCAGAATGATTTTATAAAGGTAAAACAGAAATGAATGATGCATTAAAGAGACACAAGTAGAATTAGTAAATAATTTCCAAAGAAGCTCCTTTACAAAACCCCTACAAAATATAAAATATCAAACTTAACTGCAAAAGGGGGATGAAAAGGAGGAAACAGAAAAAGAAATTAGGGTAGGAAGCAACCAAAAATGAGGCAGATTATATATATATATAATGTTTTCTCAGCTGTATATAAGTAATTAGAAAAGACTAGAAGAAATAAGTGATTATGCTAGATAGATAGAGCTAGAAAGATAATCTCTATCTATCTTTCTATCTATCCAACCATCTGTCCCTCTATTTATCTATATATATAGAGAGAGAATCCAAAATTTACCTGTGGATGAGACTGGTAAATTGATCAGTTACCATCTACAAAACTAAGAAAGTTGTCTACTAGCTACTTCCCCTTAAATCATCAAGAAATTTCAAAATTCTTTATTGAATTCTATCAAAACTTCAGAGAATAAATAATGCAGAAGTTATTTAAATTTTTGGAGACCTCTGTCTTTTAGGTTTGTAACCAAGCAGAACCCAAAACATTACATAGGCACACAAGGCTAGAAATGTATCTAGTTTGTGAATATAGATGCAGAAACTCTACATTCTATATTAACAAGTAGAATCAAACAATTCAGAAAAAGAAAAATGCACTATGACTAATGTGGTTCTTTCCAGGAACCAGAAGTGATTCAATATTTGGGATTTAATTACAGATTAAGTCCATAAACTATCAAATAGAAATGGTTAATGATTTAAAATACATTCTTGAGAAAACAGTTTAAAATATTTAGAAGATCAGCGACTCTTCCCCTCAAGTAAAAAGATGAAGAAATGGACGGGAATGTCATTTCCAGTAAGAAAAAACACAAGTAGCCAATAAAATAATACAAAATGTCCAAGTCACGTGAAGTTAAAGAAAAGCCAATTGCTAGGCCAATGATAGAGTATTCTCCTTATAGGGTCAGCCCCACCAAGGTGTGAGGTGCACTAGATTGACAGGTAAGTGCAGGACAAGCCCGCATCATCTCAGTGGCCAGGTGACCTCTGCAGTCTCTTTGGGGCATAATTCTGGTGCATCTCAAAAATGGTAAAATGTACTTTCTGTCTGTCCCAGCACCTCCACACTTAGAATGCAGCTCCACACGAGTGCATGCACATAAGAGCAAAGATATATTACAAAGAGTTCCATTTTTTAAAATAATTACAAGTGCTGGGAGCCAATCTAAGTACCTCTCATTACGGGAATGAGTAAATAATTTATGGAATATCACAGAACTATTTTAAAGACTGGATTAGAATATCTCCAAACTATATTGTTAAATGAGAAAAGCAAAATGCAAAACAGGGTGTACATAATACTCCTATTCGTGTTTTTAAAGAGGGTGATTTATGGATAAACATACTCACAGTAATAGAGAAACATCCTACAGCCCAGGGCAGGTAAGGAGATGTCTGGGAGAATCCACAAAACTCTGTTAACGGGCATGGCCTCTGGGAAGGGGAAGGGCATCTCGGGTGCAAAACGACTGGCTTTTATTTGCATAACCTTTGAACTGTTTGATATATTAGCCATGCTGAAGTGTTACTTTTTCCAAGAAAACATACGCATACCTATGCATAAAGTATACATGCATATTCATGTACACATTCATGTACATGCATGCGCATACAGTACTCACACCTGCATGGGTATGGGTCTCCGGAGCGTGGTTCAGCAGCCGGGAGCAGGGCGTCCAGCCCAGCTGTGATCCTGCTGGGGCCACCTTGCCAGCCCTTTGCTTGAGTTTCTCATCTCAGGAGTGAGAACAATACATAGAGGGAGGGCTCTTGTGAGGATGGAGTTAATACACACCAAGCGCTTCAGACAATGTCTGGCTTGTAGGAGCGTTTCAGGGGCCACTGCTCTGAGCATCATTTGCTATCATTATCAGTATCCTCTGCCACGTCCTGCTTTTGGGCGCTGTGTCCCGAGTCCCGAACGTACGGCCGGAGATGGACACACATGCTGTGTCCACAAAGTGCTGTCACGGTGGAACTGCAGAGATGTGGGAGCTCGTGACCCAGCCTGAAGGAGCTAGGAAAGCCTCATAAAAAAAGTTCACATATGGAGATATAGGAAGTCCTCCCGGCTTATACATGAGTTCACTTGAATCTGCTGCCAACTAAAATAGTCTGTTTGTGGCCCATCAAAAAGACATTGTACATCTGCTTTCATCATTACGTAAGAGGACACATTGACCAACAGTAAAGAATGCCCAAGTTAAAAGTAAAGATTAAATGCCTCCCTTCCTAGGATGCCAGGGCTGGTCCTCCTTTGATGATGACTCCCTTCCCAGGTGCAGGGCCCTGCTGACTCGCTTGTGTACATGCTGTTCCGTGTGTGTGTGTGTTTTGAAATGTATCCCTGACTTGTTTAATGTTCTTTGTTCTGACAAGATATAAAACGGTGCTGGAGACCATGCTTCTCTGAAGCAGTTTCTCAGAGTCATCTGGGAAGCAGGCTTCTAAACTATCGTCTTCAGTTTGGCTCAAATAAAACTCTTTTCTATTCTTATTATAGAGTGTTTATTGATTATTTTTGTTAACAAGTCTTATATTTCTAGAAAGAGAGAAAGGAAAGAAGAATTTAAGAAAATAAACAAAACAAAGACATGTTCATGGCCAGATTAGGTCTGCCCACTTCAGGGATATAAATACTACAGAAAGCATTGAACAACCTCGTGCCTCGGCACAGGTGTAATAAATACGTCAGTGAGATAGAGACAGGGTCTGTGAACATTTGCACACTTACACGCACACTCGGCTTATGACTAAGATGTCCCTACAAATAAGTGAAGAATGGGCGGGCTATTCGATAAACCAGGCAGGAATAACTGGGTAGCCATATGGGAAGATAAAATTTTCTCTCTCTCCCAAGCCACACACGAAAATGAATTCCAGATGGCATACAGATCTAAACTTTAAAATCCTAGAAGAAAATGTATTTTCTTATTCATATTCTTATTCCTTAAATAAGACACAAAAGCACAAAACCTAGAGGAAATGAATAATGTATTTCATGACATCAAAATGAAAACTTTCTACAGCAAAGCCACCATTAATAATAAAGCAGGAGGGGATTTTTTAGCCAATAAAATCAATAAAGACTTTTATCTGGAATACGCAAACAACTCTCACGAAGCATCAGGAAAAAGAAAAAAAAGTAATAAGAAATAAAAGGAGAGATATAAATATACAATTCAGACAAGAGGGGATTCCGATGCCGGACAAACATATGGGACAATTTAATCTCATTCGTATTTAAAATGATGAGATAACCTTGGACACTTCAGATTAATAACAAACAGACAATCACAGATATGGGTGAGGACGTGCTCACGGGAGGAGGGCCACGGTGCGGCCGAGTGAAATTGACGAGTGACACTACAGCTGTGTGTGCCCCCTCCACGGGCCACCTCTGAAGCAGCCCACCCACGCGCCGGGGGAAACAATCAGGAACATTCAGGCGGCATCATTAGTTACAGCAAATATGTGGAAACAACCAACATGCCCATCAGCGGCAAAATGGGTAAGTAAGTTGGAACGTAACAAAATGGAACAATTTACTGTCGTTTAAATGGATAAACTATGTGCCTCAAGGAGAAGAGATCTCACAACATAGTGGGAACTGAAAAAGCAAACTGCAAGATCGTAAGTGTAGTGTGTTACCTTTGGCATGAAGGGTAAAACAAAAGATGCGTGAGTTACATTGTTTAAACTACAGAAGAAAAGGGGTGGGAAAAACCCAAGTTTCATTTTAAGGAAGATTCTGGGGATGTACAGAGAAGAGAGGAGGACAGTTCAAAGCACTTTGATCTTTCTTTTTTTTTAAATTATTTATGTTTATTTATTTATTTTTGGCAGTGTTGGGTCTTCGTTTCCGTCCGAGGGCTTTCTCTAGTTGCGGCGAGCGGGGGCCACTCTTCAGCGCGGTGCACGGGCCTCTCACTGTCACGGCCTCTCCTGTTGCGGAGCACAGGCTCCAGATGTGCAGGCTCAGTAGTTGTGGCGCACGGGCCCAGTTGCCCCGTGGCATGTGGGATCCTCCCAGACCATGGCTCGAACCCGTGTCCCCTGCATTGGCAGGCAGATTCTCAACCACTGCGCCACCAGGGAAGCCCAAGGCACTTTGATCTTATCTAGGATCTTTCATGTATTATTTTATACAGATTTTACCTTTTTAGGGCATGTTAGATTTATAGAAAAACTCAGCAGAGAGTACAGAGGGTACCATACACCCACTCCACCCCCTCTTCCTGGAAATAGTGTTCCTTATTATTAACTGTACTTGTGCAGTCCATTTGTTACAATTAATGAATCAGGATTGATACATCATTATTAACTGCAGTCCACAGTATTCATCCAGGGGGTATGGGTTTAGACAAATGTATGATTATGTGAATTCACCATTATGGTACCCTACAGAGTAGCTTCACTGCCCTGCGTATCCTCTGTGAGCCCCATATTCTCTGCTCCCTGCTTGCCTCAAACGTCCCATAACCACTGACCCTTTTACTCTCTCTCTCGTTTTGCCTTTTCCAGAATGTCATAGAGTTAGAATCACAAAAGTCTCTAGCCTTTTCAGTTTGGCTTCTTTCACTTACTGATGTGCATTTCGGTTCCCTCCATGTCTTTTCGTGGCTTCATAGCTCATTTTTTTCAGGGCTGAATAATATTCTATCGTCTTCAGGGACCACCATATATTTACGCATCAGCTACTGCAGGACACCTTGGTTGCTCCCAGTTCTGGGTGATTATGAATAGGCTACTATCAAGTCGCCTCCAAGATTCTGTCCAAGTGACCATGGATGTGTTCACACCAGTGTGCAGCTCAGGCAGCCATCGTCCAGGTGAGCAGAGGTCTGGATTCACCTGTCTCTCCAATGTCAGGTGGTGATTTCCCTGTCGGCTCAGTTCTCAGAGGCTCCAAGAAGTCATTGATGTTCAGTTTGTCCAGCACCGTTCTTGCAAGGATGGGAGTGCGGGCTTCCAAGCTATCTATATGGTGCAGCTCAACCAGGTGGTCCTTGTCTGTTCCTCTCCGACTTCAGTGCTCAGTCTCGGCTCCGGGAGGGGACCAGCTCACCTGAGATACTTCACGCACACAGGTCCTCCGATGAGCTTGGCGTTCTGCAGACTTTCCTACGTGCCTGCCCAACACCCCGCGAGCAAAACGCATCAGCTCAGAGTCTCCTCTCCCCCAACATCTCAGAGCTCATCCCGGCTCTTTGTGGTCACAAAGCTCACGTCTCAGGAGAAGCTGGCTCTGACTGGTGCGCAGAAGGCGGCCAGTGCGCCGAGCATCCTTTGTGGCACTTCCGCAGGCTCTGGGGGGCCCGGGCTGCGCACAAGCGTGGCCTGTATTTGAACCTCCCTTTCTTTGTCTCTCCTCTTCACATGAATATTTATCGCGAGGAAAGCCAGGCCAGCACGCCAGACCCCATTCACGGAATCCATCAACAACTCCTTTGTGAAACCTGACCTGGGGAAGGAGGATTGAGAGGGAATGAATGTGTTTCGTTTTCTGAGTCACAAGGTCTGTGACGAACGATATTCAATGGGCTTTTGTTCTTTTATTTCTGTAGGACCCAGAACTTTGGGAGAGCAAAGTGATGGGGAATTGGTTGCAAACTAAAATGCCATCGGTTCGAAGGGAGGCCTCTAGGGCCTTCCATGCTGTGCTCCCCGGGACTCTGACTCCACAAATGCACTCACAGTTCCCACCAGGGGAGGCTCTCTGCCCTGAAGGAGACGCCTACCTGTGCAAAGCCTGGGCTCCACGGTCCCCCCACTCCATAGCACAGCCTGGGTGGTCAGCACGCCTGCCCCCAGCATCAGGACCTTGGAGGAGGGCCTGAGTGCAAGAGACCCTTCCAGGCCTGGGTGCAGGACTTGTGCCCAAGCCTGCATCTGTTCAATGCCCAAACAAGAGCAAATCCAGCCAATCTGGGGCGAGGTGCCTTTCAGACAGTTGCCTGATGTCCTGGAGGCAGCAGGCAGGTCAGTGAACCCTTTTAGCTGGGCATGATTCAGGCAAAGCACCCAGCTCCAGGGCGTCTGTAGCCCCACAATCTACATGTCACAGGGTCCAGAGCTGCCACCCACTGTACCTCCCCCTGGGGACAGACCTTTTCTCTCCTGCCTCTTCAACCAGCCGGCGAGAGGAAGCCTCCCCCCTCCCCATCCCCGTGGGCTGACGGGTATTCCTTCTTTCCCAGGAAGCCCACTTCCTCGGGAGCCCCGCCCAAGTTCTCCTCCTGAGCCCTGCTACCCACCCGACCCCGGCTCCACAGTATTTCCTCTTCCACAGGGCAGCCCTTCAAGATGAGATTGCTAGCAGGGACCCTCTGTGTGTGTATGTGTGTGTCTGTCTGTCTGTCCGTCTCTCCCCCCAGCACACACACACAAATAACCCAGTTCTCTTATAAGACTCCCCAGCCGCAGAGCCTCTTCCCTGAGACGGGTCCTAGGTGCCCTTGGGCCTGAGTCTTTCTCTCCAGGGTGCTGGGAGCGGCGCTTCCCCAGGGGACAGAAGCCCTGAGGGTTGAGGCTGCACAGCGGGCCCGGGAGGCCAGGCTCTGGCTGGAGCTCGTGGTGGCCAGCGCAGCACATCCTCGGGGGTGGGCGGCATAGCCGGGCCACGGAGCTTCAGCCAGCTCTGCTGGAACCACGGCACCCACAGAGGATGCCGACGCGTGTGTTGAGCGGCATCTCTGTGCAGAGCGGGACCGCTGGAGCCTCGAGGGCTGTGTGCAGAAGCTCTCCACTGGCGGGGCTTCCCAAAACCTTTCCAAGGAGGCCATCAGGGTTGGCTCTGGGACACAGTGCTGTTCTGAAGCCATATCTATCCTGAAAAGGAGTTTATGGTTGCTTAAATTCCATTAGGGTTCAAAAATAGATTTCTCTCATAAACTACACAGGAAATTAAAACAAAGTTCTAACACCCCGCCGGGGTCCCAGGAGTGGGTCCCCAAGCGGGCGGGCTTCTCTGGGAGCGTGACCACAGCTTTCGTCCACACGGCTCCCCCTGACCGGCCAGTGCACCCACCCAGCCACCACAGGCAGAGGGCCCTTCCCTGACTGGAGACTGGAGATGCCTGGGGGTGCTGCCCCACGCCCACCTCCGGGACCATTGATACCAGGGAACTTTCGAGGCACAGTCCAGGCTCCGAAGTTCTCCGTTGGGTCAGGCTGAGTCCAGCAAGCTACGCTTGCACACACGTGTACCCAGGTGCCTGTCCGGCACCCTCATGTGAGTATCCAGACCCTCAGAGTTAACACATACAAGCTGAAAGTCGTAACTTACCTCAAACCTGGGTTTCTCTGCTGTTTCCATTCTGAGAAATACCCCAGTTCCCCCAGGCATCCTCCCGACTTTTGGAATAATCACCCCCTCATCTTGCTCTATGGTTTTATCACTAAGTGCGCATCCCTCGATGTGAAAGCCCCGTCTTTCCTTTTACTTGATACTTTCATGTCTCTTTTAATCGACAGCTTACCCCCCCCCCCCCACCGCCGCCAGTCTCTGTTTTTCCTTAATTTATCAGCTGTACAAGCCACGTCGTTCAATCGGTAGGGTTTGCTGTCATCAGGATGTTGCTGATTACACCTTCGTGGTGCAGAGCTGCGTGTTCCCCTGTCCTCCACATCTCCGGGGAGTCTAAGGCATCTTTGGGCTCAGGGACCACCACCTGGGCCAGACCACGGTTGCTTCTCTCACAAGGAGGCACCTGGTATCTGGTGGTCCTTCTCTTTTTGCCGTTAGCATTACTGACACTCACCACTTAGATGCATGGCTTCACTGGGAGATAATGGTGATATTTGCACCCCGTCATTTTGTTTTCCTTTATTAGCTGAACACATTTTGTAAGGAGCTGCGTTCTCACATCCACCACGTGTGACGATGTGGTCTGGAAAGTGTGTATTCTCTACGGGTCGAGATTGGACTCTTCCATGTGATTTACCTAATTTTTAAGAAAACAGCTTTCTCTCTGTTGTCCACTGAGTTTTCTTTTCGTACCATTACTGGAAGGGGCCTTGATCAATTGCAGGTTTTACTCTGCGGAGGCACAGGCTGTGTTGTCTGGGGTCAGCGGTGGCCTCGTCCAGTCCAGGCAGCCCCTGAATCCTGCAGATGTGGACTCTTTGCTGTCTGATTGTCAAAAGGCCCCGGGTCAGCCTCGGGCCGGGCAAACCAGGCTCACCTTGCAGGCTACCCAACTTAGGGCTCAGAATTCTCCCTGCGGTGCCATCCGGGCTGGGGGCTGGGCCCCGTGGGTCTCAGCTGGCAAAAGTGCCTTCTGTGATGTTTTCTATACTCCACCAATTTTGCTATCTCATTACTCGTTTTTAGGTGAACTGGGGAAAATGTAAAATCTATGCTGCTACCCGCCACTGCCAGCTCCCCAGAGCGAGGTTTCATTTTCTTTACATCACTTGTCGTCAAGGATAAACGCCGTTACCTGTTTCCTGAGTTTTCCCTCAGCAGAAGGAAAGTGTCCTGTGAATAAGGACTCGGCTTTGTCCAGTGTGTCCTCCCAGGCCCAGGCACAAGAAGCGTCCAGGGGCATTTACTAAGTGAATCAGTGAACATTTACTCAATATTCATTCTATGTAAACTGTGCACACACTGTCATTTAACCTTCCCCTCAGCATTAAAATGAGGTCTTGTTATTTAGCCCCATTTTAGAAATGAGGACACCATCGTTTAAAGAGGTAGCAATTTGCCCAGGACAAACATCTAGCAGGGCAGCCAGCTGCTGGCTCAAGGCCGCATCCCATCAACAGACGTGCTGAGCAACAGGGGCACCAGAGCATCCTCAAAATCCCAGTGTCATCCTCACAGGGACACCTCAAGAGGGAAGGCGGGATGGAAGTCGTAGGCAGGGGCCCAGCCCACTTCTGTGCATGCACCCATCACACACAAAGGGAGGACGGGAGGAGCTGCAGGAAATCATGCTGAAATGAGCAGGTGATTCTTTTCTGGGGACACTGACGATGTGTGAATTTTATCATCATGAATTTGTTTTAAAATGAGCACATCAGAGAAAAATAATTTTAGGCAGAAAACAACAACAAGAAAACCTCAATATAAAAAGCCATCCACCTTGGGTCCCCATGTTAGAAGGGGGTGGGGTTGGCGTCCAAGCGCCCCTGTTGCAGGTCAAGGGCAGACGGGAAAGAGAACTTCGTACCCATTTCTAGAAGTAGCATTGACTCACGTCTGTCGTTTCCCCTGGGTTCAGTGTGGTGTTCCTAGGTACCTACTGTGCACATAAACTCCATCAGTGAAGAGGTCCCCGTCTTCTTTATCTGGCATGGGCCTTAGCACTTTATTAAATTTTTGTCAGGCACCAGGAAAAATGCAAGTTAAAATGATAGAACCCAAGTCTCAGGCTGTTTGGACCTAAGTAAGTGACAGAAGCTCATGGGGGATGTGTTACACTGGTTATTCTGCTGCATTTGTACCCAGGAGCTCACCAATGAGTCCATCTTCTGAGGATGGTAGTGAGGAAAGAGAAAGGCCTTCAGCTCCAACGTGAAGAAGTGGATGCAACTGTGCAGACTAGTGGTGCCTGGTCGACCAGTAGTTCTCGGGGAACGTTGCTTCAATCGAATACATGTCTCTGTTGATCCATAGATGCCCGGGCCAGTGGGTCAGAGAGGAAAGTACAGCAGCCATTTAGCAAAGAAAACTCTCGGTGTTGACTCCTGCCTCTGCCTGCAACAAGAAGGAAAAAAGGACACAAAAGGAACAATAACTTTCAACAGTGGCAGCAAAACAGAGTGGCCATAGGACTTGAAAGTCTGAATTCCAAAGAAAAATGTGTCTCCATAGGTGAGGAGGTGTCTGTGTCAGCTTCCATCCCAGGGAAGAGGGGCCAGGGCTGGCTTCATGTGGACAGAGGACCAGTCTGGTTCAGACGGAGCGTTTTCAACAAGAAGGTGAAACTAAGCCGAGCCTTAGACATCCAAGGGGAGAGGGAAAGGAATCGGATCTGGGAAACACCGTATTCAAAAATAAGTCTTTTGGGACTTCCCTAGTAGCGCAGTGGTTAAGAATCCACCTGCCAATACAGGGGACAGGGGTTCGATCCCTGCTACGGGAAGATCCCACAGGCCGCGGAGCAACTAAGCCCATGCACCACAACTACTGAGCCCATGTGCTGCAACTACTGAAGCCTGTGTGCCTAGAGCCCGTGCACCGCAACAAAGAGTAACCCCTGCCAGCCGCAGCTAGAGAAAACCTGCTCGCAGCAACGAAGACCCAGTGCAGCAAAAAAATGAATAAAGGTTTGACTTTAAAAAAAAGTCTTTTGGGACTTCCCTGGTGGCGCAGTGGTTGAGAGTCCGCCTGCCGATGCAGGGGACACGGGTTCGTGCCCCGGTCCGGGAGGATCACACGTGCCGCGGAGAGGCTGGGCCCGTGAGCCATGGCCGCTGGGCCTGCGCATCCGGAGCCTGTGCTCCGCAACGGGAGAGGCCACAGCAGTGGGAGGCCCGCGTACCGCAAAAAAAAAAAAAAAAAAAAAAAGTCTTTTAATCTGAAAATGATTCTCCCCACCTACTTCCAAGTTTCACAGAGAAATTGAAAGTGGAAGAGGGGCAGGGAAGCAGGTCAAAAGTACGTATATCTGTGTATTCTTGGGTTGGTTGACTTTCTGGCCCTGTTAGAATTGAATCCGTGGGTAAAACAAGGATTCTGAACTTCAGCTCAACCTCCTGCGGCATCATCCTGACAAAGAAGGGAAGGTGTGACTTGGCAAAACCACAGCAGGACTGAATCGGATGAGAGACTCAGCTCAACTGGACTCAGAGCTGCCCGTGTCACCAGTGTACATGTAGATACAGATATAATATATAAGTGTATATATGAATATCTATATTCTTTTTCAGGTTATTTTCCCTTACAGGTTATTACAAAATATTGGGCAGAGTTCCCTGTGCTATAGAGTAGGTCCTGGTTGGTTATCTATTTTATATATAGTAGTGTGTATATGTTAGTCCCAACAGATGTGATTAAGTTAAGGACCTTATCTGGGTGGGCCCAGTCTGGTCACAGGAGCACTTAAATGGGAAGGAAGCGGCACAAGTCAGACCCAGAGGGACGGCATCACGAGAGGATCAGCCAGTGCTGGCTCCGAGGAAGGAGGAAGGGGCCACAACCAAGGATGCGGCACCTCTAGAAGCTGGGGAGGCCAGGAAACAGGTTCCCCCCTGGAGCCCCTGAGGGAGGCAGCCCTGCCCACACCTTGATTTTAACTCCTTGAGACCCATTTCACCCACTTCTTTTTTTTTTTTTTTTAACATCTTTATTGGCGTATAATTGCTTTACAATGGTGTGTTAGCTTCTGCTTTACAACAAAATGAATCAGTTATATATATACATATGTTCCCATATCTCTTCCCTCTTGCGTCTCCCTCCCTCTCTCCCACCCTCTCTATCCCACCCCTCCAGATAGCAAGGTGGATAGAATCTGTGAGACGAAATGCCAGAGAAGAGGTATCTACAGAAGGGAAGAATATGATCAATCTATGGAGGGGTCCCCTTGAGTCTTTGACTGAGCAGTGACCTGCACACAATATGAGAAGGGGACTCACAGGAAAGGCAGGCAGATCCTGGGGTTCCCTGAGGCTGGACAGAGTTTACATTCCCACCACGGGAGCTGAACGATCGCATAATACAGAGGATGTTGCACAGAGGCCTCCCTCAGCAGTGAGGCTGAGTCATCCCCAGAGCCCCAGAGATTGCTCTGGACGCACGCCGAAGGAGTTAAAAGATGTCAAGAAATGGTACAACTGATCCCAAATAATTTTACTGCATCTCAGGCCATATTCCAACAACACTTAAGGAACACAACAAAATTCAGCAAAAGACAACCTAAAATTCACAATGTTTAACATTTAACACTTTTTCTGCTTCTTTGCATACCTCGTATTTTTAACCAAACGTTGAACAATAAACACAGGCACAGAACTAATGCAAATAGTAGAATAACAAACAAGGGTGTTAAAATAGCTGTTACGAATGTGCTCCTTACATCTCAGAAGATGGAGAAAACCGTGAGTACATTAGGAGAGAAATGGAAGACGTATACGTATATATACAAAAATAACAAAATTTCTAGAGATGGAAAACAGTGTCTCAAAAGAAAAGTTTACTAAATGGGATTAAAAGCAGATTAGACACTGTACAAAAATAGTATTAGTGATCTAATAGAAACAAACCAAAATGAAGCACAAAGAGGATAAAATCCTGAAAAAAATAAAACAAGTAAACAATAACTTTTCTGAGATAATATTGAGGAGGCTTGGGGGACAAAACAAATATTTAAGTAATTATTCCAAATTGATAAAAACTATAAACTCACAAATCCAAGAAATCCAACAAACCTAAGTCTAAGAAACACGAAGAAAAGTGCATTAAGGCACATGACTCAGATATCAAAATCAGACAAAGACATTAAAAGAAAAGGAAACTACAGACCAACATCCATTATAAAGATGTTAAAATCTTTTAAAATATTTAGCAAAATAAATCCATCAATATATTAAAAGGATAATACATCATTACCAAATGAGATTAACCCCTGGAATTCAAAGTTGGTTTAATATCAAAAACTCAATTAATGTAATTTACTATATTATCAGAGAACAAATAAACAAACAAATGGAATACAGAAGAGACATTTGCCAAAATTTTAAAGGCATTCATAAAACAAACAAATAAATAAAAACTCAGCAAACTATGAATAATAGGAATCTTCCTCAATCTGATAAAGGACATACACAAAAATTCTACAGCTAACATAATACAAAGGAATGAATAAAGCCCCCCTAAGACTGGGAATAAGACAAAGATGTCCATTCTCTCAACAACTGGTCCTGCAGGTCCTAGCCAATTCAATAAGGCAAGAAAAAGAAATAAAATTCTTACAGATTGGAGTGAAAGAAGTAAAACGGTCTTATTTGCAGGCAGCACAATCATCTTTGTAGAAAACTTCAAGGAACCTACAAAAGAAAGCTATTCTAACTAGTAAGTGAATTTAGTGGGGTTACTGGATTTAAGGTCAATTTACAAAAGCCATTGTATTTCTAAATGCTAGAAACAAATAATTGAAAGCTGAAATTTTAAAAAAATGTATTTATAATAGCTATTTACAATATTTAAAATATGCTTACATTATTTAAAATCAAGGTGTCACCAGGGCTGTATTCCTTTCTGGAGGCTCTAGAGGAGAATCTGTTTTCTTGCTTTTCCAGTGCCTGCAGGCCCTCCGCTTTCACTGGCTCACGGTCCCTTCCTCCTTCTTCAAAACCAGCAAAGCTATGTCTCCCTGACTCTTCTTCCACTGACCACATCTCTCTCTGACCACAGCTGGGAAAGATTCTCCAAATTTAAAGATTTATCTGATTAGACAGGACCCCTCTGGATAATTCAGGATAATCTCCTCTTCTCAAGGATCTCAGAGTCCCCTTTGCTATGTAAGCTAACATTCTGAAAGTTTCTAGAGATTAAGGCATGGACATCTGGGTGGGGGTGGGGGGTGTAATTCTGCCTACCATAAACAACTACATAAATGAAGAAATAAATCATGACCATGAGTTGGAATAAAAATTATAGTTAAATTATGAGTTCTCAATAAATTCACTTACTTAATGAAATCTCCATCTATATCCCAATGACCTTTTTTCTGTAGAAATTAGTAAGCTTTCTCTAAAGTTTATGTAGACATGCAAAGGAGCTATGTGAGTTAAAATGGTTTTGAAAAAGAAGAACAAAGTTTAAGAACTTACACCACCTGCTCTCAAGACTTATTACAAAGCAGCAAACAGAGTCAACGTGGCAAACATAGACACATAGATCAATGAAACGGAATAGAAAGTCCAGAAACTGACCTACAGAAATACGATTAATTGATTTTTTGACAGAGACACCGAGATAATTCACTGGGAAAGGTTGATATTTTCAACAAAGAATCGCCGAGAATACATATCCATATGAAAAAATAATGAAGCTCAACCTTTTACTCCATATAGAAAAAATAACTTGAAGTAGATAATAGAGCTAAACCGAAGTGATAAAACTATGAACCTTCTGGAAAAATACTTAATAGAAACACTTACTGGCCTTTTGTTAAGTGAAGATTTCTTAACAGGGTAGTAAACACGTGAACTGTAAATTTTTTTAAATTGTAAATGAGACTTCATCAAAATTAAAGCAAGAAAATGAAAAGGCAAACCACGGACTGGGAGAAAAAAGTGGCAAAACATATATAAAAGGCTTCTATCATGAATATACACAGAACTCTCACAACTCAATAATAAGATGATAAGTAAAACATTTAAGAAATGGGGAAATATTTGAACAGATGCTTTACCAGAGAGGATAAACATGTGATTAATAAGCATATGAAAAGATGCTCAACGTCGTTAGCCTTTAGAAGAATGCAAATTAAAACCATAATGATATACCTCTTCACACCCACTAGGATGGTGAAAATTTAAAAGACTGAAAATACCAAGTGTTGCTGAGGATACAGAGCAGGGGGAGTTTTCATGTGCTGCTGGCGGGGATGCAAAGCAGGACAGGCATTTGGAAAATAGTTCAGCAGGGTTTGTAAAGCTCGATGTGCACTTACTGCCTGACCCAGTAATTCCAATCCTAGGTATTCTTGAAGAAAAGTGAAAACATATGCCCACTCCAAGAGCTGTGCACCAATATTCATGCAGACCAGCTTTATCTGAATAGCTAGAAACTGCAAAGGACCCAAATGCCCACCAAGTGGTGCATAAATGAACACATTGTGGTGTATCTATATTACGGAATACCAGTCAGCAATAAAACAATTAAATAATGATATTTACCGATGCTGCATATCTACATGGCCGATTATGTTAAATGAAGGAAGCCAGATGTGAAACACCAATACTGTATGACTCGATTGATGTAACGTTCTAGATACATCAGAACTGTATCAGTAGAAAGCAGGTCAGCCTTCGTGGGGGGCTGGGGTGGGAGAGCGACTTGATGGCCAAGGGCACGGGAGACTTTGGGGTTGACAGAAACATTATATATCTTGATTGTGGCGGTGGTGGTAATGACAAAACTCACGAGATTATACACTGTAGACTGGTGCATCTTATCATATATAAAGCATACTTAAGGAGGTAAAGAATAGTAAAATATATTCAATCCGAAATAAGGCAGGAAGGAGGAACAAAGAATAGATGGGACGAATAGAAAACGGATAGATAGTCGAATTAAAACAGATCAGTCAACTATTCCTTTAACTATAAATGAACTAAATGCTTCCGTTAAAAGTCAGGGACAATTGGAGTGGACGAAAAGCACCACTAACTGTTTATAACAGTTGCAATTTAAATGCAAATAAGCAGGTGAGTTACAAGTAAGGACAACTAAATAAGCTACAAGGATATGTTGTACAGCACAGGGAAATGCAGCCATTAGTTTGTAACAACTTTAAATGGAATATAATCTATCAAAATATTGAACCACTGTGTTGTACACCTGAAACTAATATTATACTGTAAATCAACTCTATTTCAATAAAAATAAATATTTAAAAAAGTAAAGGAGGTATACAATGGAAACACTATTGACTAAAGTCATATCAGACACAGAGGGCTGAGACAAGGAAGAGTAGCAGATAAAAGGAGGGGCATTGTGTAATGCAAGGAAGATGAATTCATTCAAAAAATAACAATCTTTCACATGTGTGCACACACACAAAATGAGGTTCAAATACTTGACACAAAAAACTACAGAATTAAAAGAGAAAATAGATGCACAAAGGAGTGGGAGGTTTTACTGGTCCTCTCTCAGTAATCAATAGATCATGTAGGTAAAAACAATAACAATAAAATTAGTGAGGTATAAAAGATGTGACCACACTACCACCCATTCAAACTGATGAGCATTTCTGGAATACTACCAACCAAAACTAGAGTCCACACTGTTGACAAGTGTTCACAGAATCGTCATCAAAACACACAGTAAATTAAGCCTTAAAATAAATCTCAGTGAAGTGCAAAGAACTGAAATCATACAAATTATATTTTCTAAGCACAAGAGAATTAAACTTAAAATCAATTACAAGATTGTTATTTATAAGCACCCATATATGTGGAAATTGAATGACACTTCTAAATAATTCATGGGTCAGAGAGGGAAATTACAAGGAATATTAGAGAAAATTAAACTGAATAGTAATGAACACAAACATATAAAAATTGGGGGGATGTTAACTCAGTACTTAAAGGGAATTTCATAGATTTAAAGTTAAAGTGTAACCTTTAAAAGTTGTATTAAAAAATAAAAAGTGTGAAATGAAAAAAACGACAGATTAACAGGAAAAAAGTTTTTGATTTAAAAAGAAGAAATATTGAATTAAATTATATATAATTCTATCTTAAGGAGTTATGGGGTAAAGCAAATGAAACCAAAAGAATTAGAAGGAAGAAAATAATAAAAATGTCAGTAGCAATTGATGAAATAAAAAACAGACAATAGAGGAAATGAACAAAGTCAGTAGGTTATTTGAAAAGATTGGTATAACTGATAAACTTCTAGCTAGATTAATGAATTAAAATGTTAGAAAACACAAATTACCCATCAAGGATGAAAGCACTTGGCTACACAATAAAAGGATATTAAAGAAATGCCATGAACAACTTTTGCCAATGAATTTTACAACTTAGCTAAGGTGGAAAAAAATATGTGAAAAGCACAACTTATCAAAACTAAGAAAAGAAGAAATTAAAAATCTGAAAAAAAGAACTTCCAACCAAAAAAATTTCCAGAAACTCATGCTTTATTAGGGCATTTTAACATATGTTTAAGAAATAATACCAGTTGTACAGAAACTCTTTCAAAGAATAAAGAAGACGGAAACACTTGCCCGCAAGTCCAACATCGATCTGATACTAAAACCTGACACAGATTTGACAAGAAAATAGAATTAGAGACCGATATTCCTAACGAACGTGGAGTAGAAAACCCTTAACAAAATACTAGGAAATCAAATCCTTCAATATATCTGAGAATAATACATCCTCACCAAGAATTTAAAAATCTGTCAGAGTACTCATAGATTTAAGAAGAAAAATAAGTGAATTTAACAACTTCATAGGATATATTTATTACAAATTTCAATTACAGTTCCATACATTAGAAGCAAACAAAAGGAAAATGAAAATTTTTAAATTTCTATTTAAAATTTTGTTAAAAACATAGCATGCTTAGGAATAAATCTAAGGAGAGATGTGCAGATCTCTATCACAAAAACTGGAAGACGTGATTAACAACAAAGAAGACATAAATGAAAGGAGAGATTTATCTTGTTCATACTGGAAGACAATATTTATACATGCTCGTTTCCTCCCCAATATACCCACATCGGTGTTCTAGGGTTGTCGTAACAAAGGACCACAGACTGAAGGGCTTTAACCACAGCAAAGAGATCTCTTGCGGCCTGGGGGCTGGATGTCCAGAACCCCACTGTCGGCAGAGCTGGCTCCCTCGGGCTGCGGGGAGGTTCCGTCCAGCGCCCCCTCCCACTTCAGCACCAGGGGTTTCTTGACACTTGGAAGGCCTTCTTCCCGACTTCACATCGTTCTCCCCTTGTGTCTGTCTCTGGGTCTAAATTTCCCCTTTTTATAGGGACACCAGTCATATTGGGCTAGTGTACACCCTAACAGCTTCCGTCTAACTTGATTTTTTTCAAAAACCTTCTTTCCAAATAAATCTGCACTCACTGAGTAGCACAGGAAGATCCCAGCAGAGGGCTGGCCCGAGGAGTCAGCCCCGCGGGGCCCGTTCAGCAGAGCCTGGGGAAGGATGTGGTTATAATTCACCCTTTCACACCGTATTTGGTGTGGCCGGGGCGTTCTGGGCCTGGTGCAGGTACCACAAAGACACCGTCCAGGCCCCTCGGGCTGAGGGTCCAGAGAGGGAGATGGAGCAAGGGGCCACTTCACAACCCAGGGCAGGGGCCCAGGTGCCTCCACGTGGCAGGGGCATGAGACACGTGCTCGCTCTGACTGTCTTTCTCAGGAAACGTAAGCCCCACTCCATCCAGCTCTTTCTGCCCCAAGACCCTCGTTACAGAAGGAGCTCACCTTTACGCCTTTCCTGCCCACTGGCCCCAGCCTGTGGGAATGACCCCGCTGCTGACATTATAGCCTCGGTCGTCAACCTTCTGAGAGAGAGACGCCATCCCTGCCGCCCTGCAGGACAGGGACGGCAGCGAGG
The DNA here is from genome assembly GCF_003676395.1 of Aethalodelphis obliquidens. Lineage (NCBI taxonomy): Eukaryota > Metazoa > Chordata > Mammalia > Artiodactyla > Delphinidae > Aethalodelphis > Aethalodelphis obliquidens. The sequence continues at coordinate 63,342,804 of NW_020837952.1, read as the reverse complement.
ACTGACAGCTGCTTTCCTCGGAAGTTAGCGCTGCCCTCGCTGCCGTTTCTTCTGCTAGTGCCTCAGTCTGCATTGGCCTGGGGGCCTGGCCCCCCCATTCTCCCCACCCCCCCCACCATGTGCTCCCTGGTCAGTGTCTGTCCCAGACTCCAGGGGCAGCATGAAGGCCTGGCCGTTCAGCTCACGTGTCCAGATGAGAGATAGGTTCCTACAGATTTTCCATGGGGCAGGTTCCCAAAGGCAGTGGTCACCGGTCAGCCCAGACCCAGGGCCCCGAGAGTGCCAGAAGTACCTTGCCATCGCCATGGTGCCCCAGAACGGTCTGTGCAGGACACACGCTGCCCATGGGCTCCGGACAAGTGAACAGAAGGGCAAGGAGGACCCTGGTCTTGGAACCCACGCAGAGCCAGGGGCGAGAGAGCAGCTGTGCTGTGCATGGTGGGGGAGATGACCCCAGGCAGCAGCGTGGGACTTGGGAGAGAAAGCCCAGGACGCTTCATAGCCTGTGTCCCCAGGCAGCCCATCCCTGAGTCTGGGTGTCCCAGAGGGCGACCATCACTAGGTTGAGAAGCTGCAGGGGGCATACGCAGGGGTGAGCTCCTGGCCGCAGGGCCACCAGGAGAGGAGGGACCCTGTGGCTCCTCCCACACCCAATGCGGGTGTTCATCAATGGCTCTTGTCCCCAGAGCTGGGTCCACGAGGCTGCGGACATTGGCCCTGGCCCACCTGGCTGGACAGGGGCCGAAACGGTGTCACCAGAAGTCCCCATCCCACCGAAAGTGGTGCCCTTTGTCACCTGTGGACGGACCTGCCTCAAAAAGAGCCAGGTTCACCGGAACAAAGACCGAGCACTGCTAAAGGCGAACTGATTTGTGTTTCATCTTACCATGTTTCTCAGAATATGAAGGATTAGAATTCTAACACTGCCTGGGAAAAAAAAGTACAAGCCTCCAATGAGAAGATAGCATCTCACAATTTGAGGCGCCTGAGACATTACCAGGAAAGGACACAAATTGAATTCATTTTCATTCTCATTCTCAGGATGGGTTGCAAGTCACCGTTTTGGACCCACTGCTGAGCCCTGGGAAGCAGGGCAGACAGGACGATGCAGGGTCATGGAGGGTCCAGTTTGGTCACCGAGGGAGGACTGGTCAACCCTGTGCTAATAGAATGAGGGGGAGACAGACAGACAGACAGAGACCGAGACAGACTGAGACAGAGGAGAGACAGAGAGAGGGAAAGACACAGAGAGAGAGCTACGAGGCAGATGGGGTTAGCTCTCACGTCCCCCGCTGGCAGGGATCTGGCCCCCACCCCCGGAGCCTGGCAGAAGCAGCGGGTGTGGGACACCCAGGGAGAGGGAGACAGCTGGCAGGGCAGGGTGCCTGCTTCAGAGGGGGTGCCTGTGAGGGGGTATCCAGGGCTGAGTTCACACATGAGGGATGAAGCCCCTCTTCCGGCCATGTGTGTGGAGATGAAAGGATTCAAGTTTCCCTCGGGCTCGCAGGGGCCCCTTCGCCCACCGGACTCTTGGTCTCCGAACCTCCGGCCGCCGCCCAGTCCCTGCTCATCTACCTGCTGCCGAGTCAGTGGGCGGCCATGTGGCTGCAACCCCTCCCAGCCTGGCTCCCCCAGGGCCCTTGAGAAGGGGAGCACCCGCTGGTTTGCAGAGCCGGTGGAGAGACAGAGGCTTCAGATGAGCCCGTCACAGCAAGAGGATCTGCCTTCGCCTGCTACCCCAGCCCCAGATCTGAATGCTGTCCTACAAACCCCGTTGTACAAGGACGCTGCGCCCTGCATGGGGGTCAGGCACCTCCCGGGCACGTCACCTGTCCAGGAGGGGTGCTCACTCCTTTTTGAACGAGGGACCAGATGAAGGGTCCTGGGAAGGCCAGAGCGGTTCCCGGCAGCTGCCTGCAGCTACCGCATTCAGGTTGACTCTGGAAGAGCCCTCGGGAGCCCCAGCCCTGCCAAGCACATGGCAGGAAGCCCACAGCATCTTCCAGACCCCATTCAGCCCCTCTGCCTGCCTCGAGCCTGGCTGGAGAGGCGATGTGTATTTCTTACTCCCAGCCGGTCCTGGACCAGCTCAGCTGTCTGCATTTAAATGGATGCAAAGGCAGCCGTCAGCCTCAGGGTTTCGGGAGACCAGGCTGCTGGACACCTGCAAAAACCATGATGGATTTTACCCTCCTGCCTTTCATGCTGGGGAGATGCCACACATCTGTTCTGGCTGAGGTGCGTCCACAGGTCTATGAATATAATAACTCTAGAGGAAATTGAAGGTAGTTAGTGTGAAGTGATGGCCTTTGAAGGAGACTCTCGCCTGACCCGTGGGGCTAATTTTTCAAACGCCGTTGATTGTCTGACTTGAGCAGGTGCACGCGCATGGGCCCGCCTCGCAGGCTCTGTCAGGAGGCGGCCGGGGCGTGAGTCTGGCAGCGGGTACTTGGGGATTTGCAAACCCCTGCACTGAGCTGGAGGACCCTCTCCCGTCTGTGTGACGCCTGCGGCCGTGCTGTCTCTTTTTCTCCCAGAACAGTGACCGCTGGCCACGCTGGCCCGGACGTGGTGGGGAAGCACCGCCACAGCTGGTCGTTTGCTTGCTCTCAGGTCCTGCTGCATGGGATGTGGGACCACACGTGCTGCAGGTTCCATGTCTCTGTTATGAGGACCTTTCAAGATGTCACTGATTGCTGGGCAGACGGCCACACTCGCTGTAGCCCAGGCAGTCTTAGGTAGGGACATTCATCTTGGAAAGAGTGTGAAAATGACAATCTCCCATTTTACATTCCACTGCCGAGGAGAGCAGAGAGCACGTCTGTCTCCTCCAGGGGGAAATCTCTGTCCTCCGCCAGCCTCCACATCTTCCCTGGATGGAGGGGGTGACAGAGGTTCCCCGGCTGCCCCACAAACAGGAGATGGCTTGAAGCTAAGTTGACGCCCTTTAGGGCACTGGAGGACGTATCTCCCTGTGAGCTCTTCCCACTTCTCACTGAGCCCAATTCCCGCCATTCTGCTTCCTGGCCTTAATCTTCACACATTTCTTGTTCTAAGCGGTCATTTCAGCGTCTGCCTGGACATCCCTCCCACCACGACGGCTGCCCATTCCTTGAGCTCCATCTCTCCCAAGATCGCATCCGCCACCACGTCCCACTCCGCCCTTGTCTGTGCCGGAGATGTGTCCCCACTTCTCCCGCCCCCGTTGCTCTGGTCCTCTCTCCCCTGTGCCAGGTCCACGGCGCCTGGACTGTTCGCCACCCTCGCCCCGAAACCTCACCCCTCCTTATATCCACCTTGGATCCATTGCCCTGAGCTCACCCTCAAGCCTGTCCCTCCCCCGCCCCCTTCTCGGGGGTAGGGGACCCGAGTGCACTGGTGACTCCGCCCCTGGCTGGGGCTCCACGCAGACTCTGGAATCAGTGGAATTAACTGAAACCAACCGGCTGCATTGGTCTGGGCCGTGGCTCCCAGTGGCATTCTGCCCTCCTGTGGGGTTTAGGGCCCGGGTTGTGTATCTGTGTGCATCCCAGGTCATTAGACCCCATTCACTTGGAGGCAACTTGGAAATTAGGTTCTAAAGCTACTTCTAGAAGGAGAACCTGATGGGTGGCGTCCACAACAGCCCGTGGGGTGTCCACAGGAGGAGGTCCATCTGGAAAGTCGCTCCCGTGGGGGGTTTCCGAGCCCCTGAGGACCCCTGCAGCCAGGCCACACGTGGCATCCTACATGGCCCTCCTGGCCCCTCCCTGTCCTGACCTCAGCACTCCCATGTCATGTGCCACCAGGCCCCTCCCAGGTCCTGAAATGTCCAGAAGCCCCTGCTCTCCTCTGGTCCTGTCCAGAACCCTGTCCCTCTCGGCCTTTCTGGGACCTGTGTGGGTGAGGCCAAGAGGGGTCTCCTCAGCCCCCCTCATTCCCAGGCTCATGGCAGACGTTTCCTCCATCACTGATTGATGGGGCTTCATGGTCCAGGACAAACCCCCAAGTTCCAAAGCAAATGACCCAGAATCAGGCCCTCCTGACTAGTTGGAGGATCAGACTTCTTTCTCGGCTTCCATCCCCTTATCTGTAAAAATTACGTCAGTGGAGCTGGGAGACGTGAAGGGCTTTCCGGACAGCAGAGATGTGTCACTGCCCCAGGGCGAAGTGGCTAGCAGAGCAGGGCAGGCATTGGGTGAGTGTTTGTCTGCATGGATGGATGGATGGACTGATGGACGGGCTCTATGGGCTTCACCACCCAGAACTGGTTCGGGGGTCCTCAGCCACCACACAGCATGGCAGTCAAAGGACAGACAGTTACACAGAAGCTGCCCCTAGTGGAAGTTCCCTGGGCCTCTGGGTGTGGCTCCCTCCCGTCCTGTCCCACTGCCCGGGGCCCAGCTCACAGAGGCCAGCTTGGGGGCAGCTCAGGGAGCGCCTCCTCTCCTACAGGCCCAGACAAGGTGTCTGGAACGAGCTCACCTCATGCCCTTGGCATCCAGAGAGTGGACCGCTCACCGCAGAGCGGGGATGCCACACCTCCAGGGTGGGGGCCGCGTGTCCTTCCTCACTCAGAGCGGAAGGGAATCTCAGAACAGGAGGGAGGCTCGGCCTTGGGGCGTGTGGTGCCGTCTCCTCAGATCGATGGCATCGATTTCTGTCCCCGGGAAATGCTGCGCCTTCTGCGTTGTCCCAGGGGGTCCTTTGTTAGGAAATGCCGCGCAAACGGGATTAGCTCACATGCAGCTATTACACCTGAAGATGAGGATTTCAATGGTGTTTGGAGTAGAGAGGGACATCCATCAGCTCCCTGGTCCCCTGCAGTTTCCTCCTGGAGCACAGGGAGGCTGAGTCCTCCATCTGGTCCTACCTCCCACAGGAGACGTAGCCCCAAAGGCTCCTGTCCCCGTGCACACAGACTCACAGCATCTGACCGAGTGGCCTGGGCGCAGAGGGTGCGTGTGGTCACCGCATCTGTGTCGCCCACGTCTGCGTCCCTCTCCCAACATCCCCGAGGGGGCAGGGGGCTGCAGGCTTTCTCCTTGCTGCTGCCCCCATGAAATGCCCCTCGGGATGAAAGAGAGGACGACCCCCAGAGAATGGGACACAGCAGTTAGGACATGAGCCCGTGAGAGGCAGCATGGACCGCAAAGGAGACACAGCAGGACAGGCACGGGCCCTCCGCAGCTGCAGGCCAAGGCGGGGCCCAGGGCCAGAGAGCAGCGTGAAGACGGATGCCCTGATCTCCAATAGATGGGGACTGAATGCTACAGAGGCTGTGGCCCTGCAGAGACAGGAGCAGACCTCAGCCCCCCGTCTCTCCGGAGCACTCCCTCCTGGGTCTCACTGGGAAGACTTGGTCCCCTTCCATGGCCTTTGACCCTGTGAATGGTCAGTGCCTTTGACCTTGTGTGAGGGTCAGGACTGGGAGGCGCCATCTCGGGAGGCTGGCTCTGTCAGCCAGACACACGCAGGTGACACGACACTGTTAGCAGCAAAGATACATCGCTGACGTGAAAACCAATGACGCGCATCAGAACGGCGTGGTCCTGTGTGGTTGGCAATATTTCACACACACATACGAACATTGATGTTCATGTAGTCTTAACAGGAAATGATAAATATACTTAGGGCTGAGGGTTTATTTTTAATGTATCCCAGGCACTTTCCACGAATTATCTTAGACCCAAAACTCTTTAAAATATTTATTTTAGCTGGGACAAGGGGAAACTTTCACTTTGAAAATTTTACCTTTCTGTATTTCTTTTCTGTTGTTCTGTTTTTAAACAGAAGTGAGTGTCCCCCAGTGGTGCTTCCCTGGGGGTAGGAGAGAGGCCAGCCGGGGGCTGGTGGCTCTGCGTCCATCTGCCAGCTCTCCCCACGCCTAGGAAGCCCCCACGTGCTGTGCGAGCAGGCGGCTGGGTCCGGCGGGCAGCTTCCTCAGCTGGGGACGGGGCAGAGTGGCCGGTGGGATGACTGTTAGCGGAGGGGGGGCTCCCGCCGCTGCTCCCTGCCCAGAGCTGTCTGGGAGCTGGAGTTGCTCCCAGCTGGGCCCCTGGGGAGGGGCAGGCGGGGCTGGCCCTATCCACACACTCCGCTAATCTGCAGAGCATGAGGCCGAGGCCACGAGCGTTCTTTATAGCATCAGCTCTTTCAGTACTCGGTCACCACGACACCTGTCTGCAGCTCTGCTGGGAGGGAGACCCAGACTCTGCAAAACAAAGCACTCTGAGCTGCGGAGCAGAGGGAAAACTGGTACCCGGCGCCACTTAGTAAACGAGGCTGAGCTCCTCCTCAGGGCCAGCGTGCTCGCCACCGACATCTGTGGGCATCTCTCACGGTCACTGCTCCAGCACCAGGGAGGGGACATAGTGAAGGTGACTGCATGGTCTGTCACGCAAACCTGGACCCGTGGCCTGGGATGGATGTAGCCTGGGTTAGACTCCGGGGCAGCAGGAAGAGACCAGGTCAAACCCCCTCCGCGTCTCCCCGACCAGTTACAGGCTGGCTCCCAGGAAGTAATGCCCCCAATTTTTTTTGACGTATACTTGTATTTTATTAGTAATATCGTTCCATTTTTTTTGGCCACCTTTATTGGAGTATGATTGCTTTACAATGGTGTGTTAGTTTCTGCTTTATAACAAAGTGAATCAGTTATACATATTCATATGTTCCCATACCTCTTCCCTCTTGCATCTCCCTCCCTCCCATCCTCCCTATCCCCCCCAAGGTGGTCACAAAGCACCGAGCGGATATCCCTGTGCTATGCGGCTGCTTCCCACTAGCTATCTACCTTACGTTTGGTAGTGTATATATGTCCATGCCACTCTCTCACTTTGTCCCAGCTCACCCTTCCCCCTCCCCATATCCTCAAGTCCATTCTCTATAGGTCTTTGTCTTTTTTCCCGTCTTTTCCCCCTGTGTTTTTGGGGCCTTTTTTTTTTTTCCTTAAATTCCATATATATGTTTTAGCATACGGTATTTGTCTTTCTCTTTCTGACTTACTTCACTCTGTATGACAGACTCTAGGTCCATCCACCTCACTACAAATAACTCAATTTCGTTTCTTTTTATGGCTGAGTAATATTCCATTGTATATATGTGCCACATCTTCTTTATCCATTCATCCGATGATGGACACTTAAGTTGTTTCCATCTCCTGGCTATTGTAAATAGAGCTGCAGTGAACATTTTGGAACATGACTCTTTTTGAATTATGGTTTTCTCAGGGTATATGCCCAGGAGTGGGATTGCTGGGTCGTATGGTAGAAGACCTAAATAGACGTTTCTCCAAAGAAGATACACAGATTGCCAACAAACACATGAAAGAATGCTCAACATTAATCATTAGAGAAATGCAAATCAAAACTACAATGAGATATCATCTCACACCGGTCAGAATGGCCATCATCAAAAAATCTAGAAACAATAAATGCTGGAGAAGGTGTGGAGAAAAGGGAACCCTCTTGCACTGTTGGTGGGAATCTAAATTGATACAGCCACTATGCAGAACAGTATGGAGGTTCCTTGAAAAACTACAAATAGAAATACCATAATGCCCATATTGAGAAGTGCAAACAAATTCACTCAGGTCTTCACCCTGCCCTGTTGCTCTCCAGGGCAACTAGCGTGAGCCTGGTCAGAACCAGAGCCAGCTGGCCAGGGCTGGTGGAGAGGGAGCCCACAGCAGTGGCTGCCTGGTCTCCACCAACCTCCAGCCTGCCACTTCCCCTTCACGTGGTAGACACTCCCAAATTTACCTGGGCACATGGCTGCCTAGTAAGAGGTGAGCTAGGTGTGGCCATGTGACTAAGTTTTGCTAATTGTACATGAGCAGAAGGGATGTGCACCACTTTGGGGCAAGGATATTCAAAATAATGGGCATGCACTTCCTTGCCCTGTTCCTCCTTCCAGGCAACTGAAATGCAGATGTGATGGCAGGAGCTGGAGCAGTCACTCTGGGCCCAGAGTTGGAAGCTACCTGCTGAGATGGTAGAGTCACCCCACCAGTCCAGCTCTTCCTACATTTGCACTGCTTGTGAGGATTGTCTGTTACTCCTGATTAGATGGTACCATAAGTCATATAGGTACAACGAGCACTGATTCCGAAGAAGTTGGCAGTTCACTCAGGTTTCCACTCTGACGTTTACAAGGGGCAGGATGCAGACAGTGCCCTAAGGTGGGAGTACAAAACCACTGACACCACTACCTGTTCTTTCCTCTCAAGAAATTTGGTGACTGGCCACACCCCAGCCCTCCAGCCCCAAGGAAAGCCAGCTTACACTCCTGCGCAGGGCTTCTCTGGTTGGTGATGCAGGGACCCGGCTGCTTCTCTTTCACAACCCACGGTCTCAGAGCCCTTCCATTCCAGCTCAGCTCAAGGCAAGTGCACAGGAGAGACTGCAAAAGGACACCAGAGTGCAACGAGCTTGGACCAAAATGTCCTGTCCTTTTGATTCCCTTCATTTGGTAGGAACTGACCCCATGCCCTGTGCCCTGGGGAGTGTGGGAGCCCATGGGCACGTGAGGAACTTTCATGGCTTCATGGTTTTACCAGGAGAAAGAGCTCTTCTCTATGTCCATATAAGGGCCATCAATTTGCCTTCCAAGTAGCTGCTTGACATAGAAAATCAGAAGTGAAAATGAAGGATCATAAACTTTCCCTAAAATGACAAAAAAGTTTGCTGATATGAGAACTGGACAAGAAGAGAGAACTTTTAAATACAAATGAGTTGGTTTTCAGGGCATACGTGAGTCTGTGCTCCTGCGACGGACGGTGACCGCCCATGCGGAGTCATGGAAACGGTGGAATCAAAGAACCATAAAAATGGGAAAATATTGGCACTTTTGGCCACGTGAAATTAAAAAGAAAAGTCCTTGACGTCCAACAAAAGAGAAAAGTATATCATGGTTATTATTAGATTAATGGTTGTTCCCATACCCAATTAGTAAATGTTGAACACATATTTAAAAAGCTATTTGAAGGTTTCCCATGATACCCTCAGTCTGGCTCTGCCCTGGTAATGAACTTGAACGTACAGGTCCACAATCCACACCCTCCCCCATCCTGACCCACTGTTCCATGGGGACACCCTTCAGAGTGTCCCCACCGGGATAGAAGTCTGCTCCCACCCCAAAGCTGCCTTGTCTCTCCCTCCTGTCACCCTGTCCTTCCCTGACAGTCACAGCTCAGGCCTGCCCCCCGCCAAAGGCCTCCTCTGCTTCCATGTCCCCCTTGCTGCCCCTGTGCTCATGGGAGCTCCAGCGCTCCTCAGCTCCACCTCACTGCTGGCTCCACACCGTCCAGGTGCCTGTGACCTGGGACACATCATCCCATCGATAAAACGGGACCCACCCAGCTCTCCAGGCTTGATAAGTGGAATTCCCTACAAACGAGAGCCTAAGAACGCACTTCTGACGTGGCCTTGGGCTTTGACGATCCTAGGTCCCAGCTTAGCTCAGGGACAAGGGGACGGCTCAGGCTGAGCTGGGATGACAGAGCCAGTGCCTGGGAAGAAGCAGGCTTAGTGTCTGAGCTCGTCTGGATCCCACACAAGCGACTGTGAACCGGGGGCCCTCAGGGGTTCACTGTCTCACGGTCAGGGGTCTGGAGTTTGAAATCAAGATGCCAGCAGGGCCGTGCTCCCTCCTGGCTCTGGGCGAGGACCCTTCCTTGCTTCTCTCATGGCTGCTAGTGGCTCCAGGGGTCCCTACCTTGTGGCTGCACTACCCCAGTCTCTGCTTGTCTTCACGTGGCCCCCAGCATCCACGTGTCTGAGACTCAAAATCTTCCTTTTTCCTCTCTTACAAAGACACATCTCATTGGATTTAGGGCCCACCCTAAATCCAGGGTGATCTCACCCTGAGGTGCTTAGTCACACTTGCAAAGACTCTTTTTCCAAAAGACATTCCATTCAACGTTCTCGAAGGTTAGGACGTGTGCGTATCCTTGGGGGCCGCCATTGAGCCCGCCATGCCCAGCAAGTGGGGGTCTCTACAAGCAGGTGTGCCCTCAGCCTCTGCTTTTGAGAGCAAAACATGCACTTTTCTTTCTCTCCTTCTCTCTGCATCCCACCAACGGAGGCCACCCCTCACCCAAGAAGACTGCCGGACCCCCAGAGCCTTTTCTCCTGTCTCAAAACTCCCCACGGCCATGCCCACGGCTGCATTGCCAGCCTGACAACTCAGGGTTTGTGGCGTCACCCCACGGCCTCCCTCCCGGGTCTGCAGCCCCCTACCCCGGATCAGAGCCCCCCAGGACACAGGGCATGCAGCCTCGAGGCTCAGAACTATGCCTGGCATTGAAACCAGGCCCCAGATGAGCGGGATGGAAGGCCGATCCAATATGGCACAGTCTGTAAAAGAAAGTTGAGACGCTGACAGCCCACGGCCTCGACGGGGAGCAAACTGCAGCTGGGAGTGTCGGAGGGGGGAACCTGACCAGGGCCCATTAGCCCGCTCTGCTCAGAGAGCTTGACTGAATGAGATTTTTGGTTTGACTTCACTGGTTATTGTAGTTTTCCCATTGTTTTATTGTGCAAATTCCTCACAGAGTCACCGGAATCTGGAGGTAAGCTGAGCAGCTACCGTGAAGTGTGAAAAATTACCCTCAACGAATACAATCAAACTGTTTGCCTGTGGGATCGGCACATGGAAATGAGGCCTCGGGGCTGGCAGGCTGGCCGGGACGGGTCACTTCCCGGAGTCACGGCCCCCTGAGTCTAGCGGCCGGCAGGCCTGGCTCACGTCGGTCCGGCACCGCAGTTTATGCAGACTGACAGCACCGTTGATTGTGCCATTGACAACAGCCCCCGCGGCTCAGGCAGGGCAAAGCGGGTAGAAAGCATGTCTATCTTATATATTCGTTCACCCAGCAATTATTGACTCACTTCCCTCTGTGCTTCCCCAACACGGGACCTTAAATCTAGGCAGGCTGTGAACAAGAAGCAAATTTCTGGGGGCCGAGTTTGCTGTGCTGAGTGGACACTCAGGTGCCCGCTGGACCTGCTGCTGGGTGTTCCCAGGGTCAAGTCCCCATCGTACTCCCTGAGTCAGTGGCCGTCCCCGCTGGCTATGTGACACCCTGAGGGCTGTGGCAGTCCTGACATCAGCCACATCGCGACCAACTAAACGAGGATGTCCTGGTGGCCTGGGTGTCAGCATCCTTCACATACCTCCCAGGAGCAGCCACTGCTGAGGACCGCCGTCCTGAACAGAGTCCTAGCTTGGTCTTAGAGGAGGCTGGAGAGTCCCTTACTCATTAGAACATGTGCCTGGACGGGGAAGGAAAGGCCTTGCACACATGGCAGATTCCTCTGATCTGTACAAGGGCTGCCCAGACAGGCAGGCTTCTCTTCAGCATAGCCAGCACTTGAGGAGTGAGTGGTGAGCTGATGGAAGGAAGGACGGACTGATGATGGATGGGTGGTGGATGGATGGACGGGTGGATGACGGAAGATGGGAAACAAATGACAGACACGTTTTGCTAGAGGGCTGCCCATAAACATAAGGTAGAATCCCTTCCCTTACAATACCTTATAAAACCTTACCTTTTAGGAACTTATAAAAGCAATGGTTTACTGAAGCAGCACGTGACTCAGCGGTCGGTTTGGGGAGGGTTAGGGAGATTCGGTGAACAGCACTGAGCAGGTGCTGTGTTCCTGGCCCTGGGCCTGGACCCTCCCACAGGAGTCGCTCCATCCCATCTCCCCTCATCTGGACCACAGTTCCCATCCCTGCCCCACTTTCCAGATGAAGACCCCGAACTCAGAGACGGTCAGCTGCTGGCTTGAGCTTGTGCAACAGGAGATGGCGGGGCTGGACCCAAACCCATCCGTGCCCGGACGTGGGACCAGCGTTCTCAACACAGAGGGCGAGGGCCCAGGGCCCAGTAGGTGTGAGGAGGATTCAGAGAAAAGAAGACCTCCCTCTCCTCCCAGGACCCCCAGCTCACTCCTGGACCAGCACCGAAGAGTAAGGGGAGAGTTCAGGGCAGTGAAACTACCCTGTAGGACAAACACATGTCATCATGTGTTTGTCCAAACCCACAGAACGACAACACCAAGAGTGAACCTCGATGAAAACCACGATCTCTGGGTGATGAGGGAGTGTCGATGCAGGATCTCCGGCTGTGAAAACTGTCCTATCTGGAGGGGTGTTGACAGCAGGGAGGGGGACACAAGGCATCTGAACTTTCCACTCAATTTTGCCTTGAACCTAAAACTGCTCTAAACAATAAAATCTGAATTTAGAACAAGAGGATGAAGGGGAGGAGAAGGGGGGACTGGCAGGGAAGGCACGTGGACCCCCCACCCCCGAGTCCCTCTCTGCCCCGGGAGGCAGCGAGAATGAGTCACAGGTACCAGCAGGGGAGGTGCCGCAGTGGGGACCCTGCCCAGGGAGCGAGGGGGGGACACATGCTGGGCTCCTGGCACACACACCCAGCCACGCCAGCTGGTGCCCAAGACCACCAGATCCATTTCCAGGCTGAGCTGTTCAAATAACCTCTCGGTGTCGGTACATAAATCCCAGGCGGAGAATGTCAATGCGGGTTTGATTCTGAGTGTGGTTTCTGTAGCATTGATAACGACGCCATAAATTTGCAAAGTGTGTATCTTTAATCTGACATAATTAAATGCTGAGTTATTTTCAAATGAAATGTTTAAAACAAGCAAAGCAGCTCTAGGGTCCCAAGGCTGGATCTCGGGAAGTGGGTTTGAGCTGAACATCTCCTCCGCCCGCCCTTCCCTGTGACAGCTGGTGGGTGAAGAGGAGTGGGGACAGGAGGGCAGAGGCCCCTCTCTGGGGTCGTGTCACCCCCAGCCCGGCTTGCTTGGGGTGGGGGGGAGGCAGGTGACAGGCAGCACAGCCGGCTCCTCAGCAATGCTCCTGGTGGGCCGGGTCCCCGGGGGGAGGGAGCTGAAGTGTCACCTCTCAGCAGGTGCGTGGAGCACCCCAGCTGGGATGAAGGGTCGTGACAGGAAAAAGGAACAATAAATGATGGGCTATTTACAATTCTGCATCCTCCTACCCCTTCCACAGAGGGAGGGTTGGGAGTAGTGCAGAGCCAGAGAGACCTGCAAGGTCGGGCCGGGGACACTCTGCGTCAGGGGGTCAGGGGCTCTCTGTGGGACACGAGGGGCCCAGGCCTATTCCCATGTCTCCCTGGACAGCTTCTGTGGACACAGGACGTTAGTGTGTGTGTGTCTGTAAGGGAGATGCCTTGTGCAGGTGTGTGTGTGTGTGAATATGTGTGCAAGTGAGTGTGTGAATATGTGTGCAGGTGTGCATGTGTATCTGTGTACAGGTGTGTGTACCTGTTTTCAGGTGTGTATGAACCTGTGTATAGGTGAGTGTATGTGCCTGTGTTCAGGTGTATGTGAACCTGTGTATATGTGTGTGTGTGTGTGTAGATGAGTGCATGTACCTGTGTGCAGGTGTGTATGTTCAGGAAACTGGCCCTAGGAAGCCTGATCGCACCCCTGGTGACACACGATTTTTAGCTCTGTCGTCCAGTGGTCAGTCACTGGGAAGTCTGAGTCCCTTGCCAGGCTCTGTAAGTCAGAGGCTGCAGGTCAGTGCAAGCTGACTGTGGACTACCTGTGGTGTGATAGGATCGTGGTGATGACAAAGGTCCTTCTTCAGTGATATGGCTGGAGCATTTAAGGTAAAAAAAATCATGGTTCTGCTATTGGCCTTTAAAGCCATATTAATAATAAAAACAGTAACTACAGCAGAGTTAGTTACAACAGAGACAGTACTAACGCAGCCATTGGTGAATGCAGGTACATGGTATATGTGTATTCATAAAACTTTAACCAGGGAAGAAGGAAGCCTTGACTAGGACGGGGACCATTAAATTTCCCCCAATGGGAAGCTCCAGGCCTGGAGTGTCAGTCAGTGTTAACTTCACAGTCAAGGTCATCTTCATCCTTTCCAGGAAAATAAGCTGATGAGCTAACTTTGGTGCTTAGTATAAACTTGATTCCAAAATTGGACAATTGCGTTGTGACCTAATAAAATTTTAGGCCTGTTTTATTTTTGACCATAGATGCAAAAGTCCTAAACAAATTGTTACTCAAACTCACATGCGTGTTGGAAAAATTTATCCAATATGATTAAGTACGATTTTTCCTTGAATGTGATTGTGTTTCAAGACTAGAAAATCCAATCATGAGATTTCCCAGTCCAATGGACTGAAAGATAAAATTTACATGACTACCAGGAAAAATGTTTAGAGTAAAACAAAACAAAACAAACCCCAAAGCACTGTTTAGGTTTTTAAAAAACTTTCAGAATATTAGTAACTAAAGGGAATTCTCTTGATTAAGACTATATAATAAAAACCTACAGTGCATACCATACTTAAAAGAAATTTTAAATGGATTTCCAGTAAAATCAGACTAAAGATGAAATTTGCTCATTAACGTCACCACAACTTGTGGCATCAGAGACTCTGGCCATGGACATGCACGTGTATGAAATAAAGTCATCACTATCGAGAGATGACTAGCACACACATAGAAATCCCAGCAGAAACAGAGGTGAAATCATAAAACTGTTCAAAAGATTTGGCAGGTTTGTTTCTCAGATGCAAGGTCAACTTAGCATCACTCAGCTGTGGACCTCAGTGCCAGCAACACCCAACTAAAATGTTGATCCAGAACAGAAGTATAATTTACCAAAACAACAACCATACATTTTAGGTAAACTAGTCTAACAAAGACTTTGTTCGTCCAACAGAGAACACACAAGATCTTTCTGAAGATTTTTAAAAATTTTATTAAAGGGTATAAAAGACATTCAACAGGGTCCTGTTCAAAATGTCACGTGGATTAACTGGGGATGAAGTTCAACAAAATCATTCAAAATCATTCCAAAATGTACATGAAATCTGCACAGATAGCTGAGTCAATCCTAATAAAAGAGCGGCCAGCACTGGCAACTCACCTGACAGGTGTTATGACATATGATACAGTCAGGTAAATAAAGTAACAAAGGCACAGAGGTGGAGAGAGGAGTGGGCAGCTGAGGCCAGGAAGAGAGGACGGCTCGGCCAGCTCTGGACGTGCATAGGCACCTGGCATGAGGCAGAAGTGGGGCTTAATGGCTGATGACCACGTGGAAAGTTCTCAACCACAGGACACATCCAGCAGGTGCTGAATGAGGACCAGAGAAAAGGCTGAGGAAGTCTGAGTAGCAAACAGACCTTTCCTACAGGGCTGATGGGATTACAAACTGGGACAAAGACGTTAAACAAAGGTTAAGCCACTGAGGCTAAATTAGGGCCACCCGGCGACTCAAGATTCCACACCTAGAGATCTACTCAGCAGAAATGTGAGTATTCACACGTGTAAGGATGTCCACAGTCACCAGAAACAGGAAAACCCCCAAACGCCCACCATGTGCCCGATGGTCCTAAGATGTGCTCTAACCTCCCGGTGGAATCGTCAGGAGCTTGAGAATGATTGAACCACAAGGATGGATCCAGCAAAACAGGGGAGTCACTCAGAGCACGTGGGGGTGGGAGAACAGCTCCCGCCTTGGAGGAGAGCGACGCTAACTCCCACTTTCCCGCGTGAGGGTTAAATCCAGGGAGAGGAACGTTGGAGCACATAAGGTGAGGCTGGAAAGCTGATAGAAGAAGACACAGACCAATGTGTGTGATGTAGGGATGGGAAAATCTGCTTCCTTTAAAGGTCCTGGGAGCATAAGTCACAGGAAGGGGGAAATGGTGGATTTGAGGGCATCCGAACTAAGCATTTGGGATGTCCTGGTGTGGGGGGTCTGAAGCCAGCACGCTCTACCCTGTCACCCAGCTGAATGGAGAGAGGCAGGGGAAGCTGCCTGATGACTCAGGAACGCACGTAGTCACAGGTGCATTGGGAAAGAGACCCAGATGTGAAGGCCACCAATTCGGCGGTGAGGCTCTCATTCCTTTTCTCTCCACATCACCCAGTCTGGACTCCAAGGCCGCCCAGTACAGATGTGAGCCCCGGATAGAAAAATGTGTGGCCAAGACAAACCCTCCCCTTCCTGCCCGAGGAGAGGAGGGCAGACGAACTACCTCTTTCCTGTTTTCTCCCTTCCGTTCCCTTCCCCAGACCCCCACCCCGTGTGGGACCTCTGTGGCGGCACAGGGGGCCCCTCCGTGCCCTTGGGAGGCAGACCTCGGGGGCAGGGGGTGGAAATTCTCACTGATCAGAGGAGCTCTCATCCCAGGAGCAGGAATCCAATCTCTCTCTCTTTCTCTCTCTGGATTGGAGATGAAACAAGGGCATTCTCAGTTGAAAGGGAAATAAAAACACTGCTGGCACGTGCTCTAAAAGAAAAGCTAAAGGAACTTCTTCAGATGGAAGGGACTTGATTCCCAAAGGAGACCTGAGACACGAGAATGGACGTGGGCAGGAGGCGGGGGTGACTATCTAGGAAACGCAGGAAACTGTTTACAAAGTAGGTACAAGGGTTGAAAGGAAAACCACAGCGTCGTCTGTGGGGTTTTCAGCACGTGTAGACATGCGCTGTGTCAATTCTAACAAGAGGGGCTGAGGTCACCGGGCCTGGGTGGGTGCTTCTAAATCCCACGGGAGGTGGAAGGTTAGGGGGCAAGGGCCAGGGTGATCGCCCATTGGACAGCTCGGGAGAAGTCGCAAGGCCACCTGGATCTGAAAGGCCGCCCGGCCGGAGCCCCGGACTGAGGACCATGGGGAAGGAGGCCACCCGGTGTCCAGTGGAGGAGGGTGGGCGTGACGCCCAGAGCCTCCCCAGGGAACCCCCCAGGTGAGATTCAGGAGGGGAAGGAGACGGGGGACAGGAGGGCAGCCGCCTCGTGGAAGTCAGACGGGGACAAGGGCACCAAGAGGACGGGAAGCTGGGTGTTTGGATGAGAGCGTGGAGGTCACAGGCACGGGAGCAGAGCCCTTTCCTCCGGAGCGGGGAAGGTCGCCGTCCGGAAGGTAGGAGTCGGCCACTGTGGAGGCCGGACGATTGTTTGTCAATGACTAAATGAAGAGTGGGTGCGGGAACCTGCTCCCTGGGCCCCAGAGCAGGGCTCAAACTCCTGACCCCGATCCCGCTCTCACCCCCAAACTGACGCTGAGTCTGTGGAGAGACATGGACAGATGGGGCGCCAGCTCGCAGCTGCAGTCCGGGGTCAGCTCTGGGACATGGGTGCGCTGAGGACCCAGGTGGGGACGCTCGTTTACAAATAAAAGGCCACGTCCGGACCAAAGAAAATGCCAGTTCCTGGCCATGGGAACGGTTTAATTGGCGGCAGCAAGAAGCCGGGGCCCTGGGGCTACTGACTCCCTCCTGCTACCGGGAAGGAAGTCCAGACACTCGTGTGACGTAAGTGTGCCCTGGCCCCGTTATCCAGGGGGCATGGTCCTGTAATGGAAATTTTGCCTGAAATTATGGAGCCGGTGATAGCAGTTGACCCCTCTCGGATATTAGAAGCAGATAAACAACACCCTGTTCTTCCATCTCAAACACACATTCAATGTTATATGCAACCTGCAGGGAAATGACTTCCAGCAAAGGGACATTTCCATTATGGCAGCCGATTGGTTTCTGGAAGGTCACTCAAAACGCACTGGCAACCGGGCTGAGAGGCACGTGTAGCCCGTGGCTGGACGGTGGGCCGAGGAGACGACCTTCAGGGGAGTCCCGGCCCCCTCGCAGGCCCTTAGCCCTGACCTTTCTCCCCGACCCAGCATCAGGCCCAAGGTGTGTCTGACCCTTTTCATTCCTAGCTACCCCTGGGGCGGGGGTACCCCCAGGCACAGGCTTTCCCTGTCTCCTCAAGGAGCTTCAAGCCCTGTGAGGTTAGTGGTACAAATAACAGTGGTGTTGTGGTTGATGGCATCTCTCCAGCCCCGGAAGGACTACATTTGTTTGAATGAATGAGAGAATGGGGGACAAACAGGGCAGAAACTTAGCCGGGTGGGAGCAGCAGTGTACGATGCCCACGGACGTGGCCTTGAGAAGCACAAAGGAATGCAGCATTGCTTTCATGTAGGGGGGTTATTGGGGGTCGGGGGGTAGAATAGAGCTGAGCCTGGTGAGATGGAGAGAGAAAGAAGGGTTTCCTGAGAGGGTGAGCCCAGAAGAAAGCAAAGGACCACAAGGAAACAGTGCAGGGCCTTTCCCAGGAGCGATGGGCAAGAAATGTAACTGATGAGAATGAAAAGTTACAAAGTGACTGTACTATTTAGGTTTAGGGTTGACACTATGTTCCAGGAAAGGAGAAAGAATAAAGGAACGGGGACTTATACAATATGGAAGGTTATTTCCCTCTCATGAACATGAATAGGTGGCCCTGGGCAGCTCTGGTGGATGTGGAATCATCAATGCCTCAGGCGCCTTGGTCTTCCTGCCTTTGGATCCTTACCATATTTGCCTCAAGGACCAATACGGCTGCTGGTGCTCCAACCATCATATCTGCTTTCCTGGAAGAAAGGGACTTTCCAGAATCCCATACTACATTTCTGCCGCCACCTCATTGGCCAGAACCCAGTCGCCTGGCTGTGCCTAACTGCAAAGTAGGCTGGGAATGTAGCCCTTTAGAGGAGTGCATGGCCATATGGAAGGAAGGAAGGAATAGATGTCTGGGAAGCAGAGTAGCGGCCTCTCAGAAGAGGCCAGATCATGGTAGTGATAAAAGACTGGCGAAGACGTCAAGCCAATTTCAAGGTTATTAGGAATCAGGTGGCAAAGACTTTTGAGCATGAAGCTGATGTGATCAGATCAGGCTTTAGACAAAGGACTCCTGCGAGGGTAAATGTGGAAGCTGAATACTCCTGAGGGTTCAAATCGTGACTATTTCAATACAGATCGTTGAGCGCTTAGATGCCGAGGGCCGTGCTGGTCCAAACAGTCAGACATAATAAATCCTCACCAAAGCGTGTTCCCTCCCCACCTGGCTCTCCCAAACTCCACTCCCAACCACGTCCAAACCCTCCAAATTCTGACACCTCCGCCCCGCGCTCCGTCTGCCTCTCTGTGTACCCACACCCCACGCAGTCCTGACGGCACAGAGAACCGCACTGGCCCCTTGACTGGGCCTCGGCTGTACGTGTGAGAGCACATGTATGTAGTTACCCACGGTCAGGACACAGAGCAGCTCGTTCCCCCCAGAAACCTCCCTCATGCCACCCCACTGCAATCCTAGCTGTACTGGGGATAGCCTGTTGGATAAAATACAGTACATCCAGCCATATTTGAATTCTAAGTAAACAAAAAGTACATTTTAGTAGAAGTAGGTCCCAAATATTACATGGGACATACTGATACTACAAATACACCCATTGTGTACAGGAAATCCACATTTCCCTGAGCCTCCTGCAATTTTATTTGCTAAATCTAGCGCCCTGGATTTGGATGTTGTAGTGGTCAGTGTTCTGCAGAGAAACGGAAAGAGATTTCCTGTTACAGGAATCGGCTTCCGTGATTATGGAGGCTGAGAAGGCCCACAGTCTGCGATCTGGAAGCTGGAGGCCAGAGCAGCCAGTGTGGAATCAGAGGCCGAGTCTGAAGGCCTGAGAACCAGGGCAGCCAGTGGGCTAAGTTCCAGGTCAGGGCAGGGGAAGAAGAGGTGAGAGGGCCCAGCTCAGCAGGGCAGCGGGAAAGGGGGATCCTTCCTGCCCCCTCCTTTTCTTCTAGGCAGGCCCTCAGCTGATGGATAAGGCCCCCTACGCTGGGGACAGCAATCTGTTTACTCAGTCTACACCCGTACAGACACACCCAGGGTCCTGTTTATCAGCTATCTGAGCATCCTCTTCGTCCAGGCAAGGCGACACCTAAAAGCAGTCAGCACAGAGTGTTTCCAAAAACGACACAGTGAGTCCCCTGCATACGAACGAGTTCCGTGCTGAGAGAGCCTTCCTAAGTCCAATGTGTTCGTAAGTCCAACAGCGTTAGCCTAGGTACCCAGCTAACACAGCTGGCTGTATGCTGCTGTACCGTCATAGGTCTGTAATACTTTTCACACAAACAATACATAAAAAACAAACAAACACATTTTTAATCTTACCATGCAGTCCCTTGAAAAGTACAGCCGTCCGGTACAGCAGGTGGCATCCAGGGGCTGGCACTGCAAGAAGAGTTACTGCCTGGAGGAGGGAGAGGAGGTGGGAGATGGTAGAGCTGAAGGATCGTCAGCCATGGGAGACGGAGGGCCAGCTGCAATGCCACTCACGTCTGACGCTGAAGGTAAGCACGTTCGCATCTTTGGAAGTTTGCACCTTGAAGGTCCGTAGGTAGGGGGCTTACTGTATGTATTTGCTCTCTCCTCGGCCTTATTTGGTTTGGAACCAAGAGAGAAGGTCTGATTTCCAGGAGGAACCACTGGTGACCTTCCTCCACCCTCCGCCCGCTATCCACTTCCACGGGCCGAGGGACGTGCCGGCGATGGCGCAGACCATGTGCCCTGAGCAGAGGCCCATCCGTCTCTGGAACCTTCCAGGAAGGACCACTCGGGAGGCGGCACCTGATCCCCCTCCTCAGCTGTGGGCGGAAAGCCGCCGGGCTCCCCTCCGGCCCTGTTGCTAATTCACGTCAGGCTGGGGCTGAGCCGGGCCCAGAGGTCCCGAGGCCCCTGACCCCGGCACTTGTGAGGCGACACTGGGCCCCCGGATGCCTGCGGAACCAAGCCTGGAGCAAGAGGAAGCTCCATTTGCTTCTGTGACACGTGAGACGCAGAACTGGGACTCTGACAACCCGAGGACCCTGGCAGGGCGACACATCTTCACGCGCCGGTGCTTGGACACTTGGATGGGCGCCGATTCCCGAACAGACAAACCCGAGGCAATCGGCCCGCAGGGAGCGAAGGGCTGAGATTATTTTTAGACAACAGGTGCTTAAAAGCAATAAAGAGGTCACAGGGAAAATCTGCATTTTGATGAGTCTGGCTGAGGCAGAAGAGCTTTCTCCTTCGTTCCGGTGCCGAAAGCATAAAATGTGCACAGCTGCCTCCTGCGCGCTTCAGGGAAGCTCAGCGCAGGGGACGGGCCAGCATCCCGGCCGCAGCCCGCGTGTCTGGCACTCCCCGGGGGCGGGGTCTGCAGCCCTGGGCCCCGCCTTCTCCCTCCAGCCCTTCCTGCACGCCCCGCCCCCCAGGTATGCTCCATGTCAACTTATCCAAAATGCTCTGTCCTTTCAATGCCCTTGAAGTCGCAGGTTGATCCTGCTTCCTGGAAAGACTTATCCCCCAAAATTCCTTTTGTAAACTCCTACTTTATCTTCAACTCCCACCTCACATAGTCTTTAATTATTCCCCTGCACACACAGCCCGACTAGAATGTGACCTTCCCAAGGGCAGGCAGGCACCTGTCTCATCTGGGTCTGTATACCCCATGTGGGGCACACAGTGGGTATAGTCTGGTATCAGGTGAATTAACACATTAATGTCTTCTAATGTTTAATTAAGCCTTTCCTTAATGCAAGGGAATCCCTGGCTTTGATGTCAGCGGAATGAAACGCAGTTGATGTTTTATGTGAATTGGTTCTCAGCAAGTCTTCCTTCCTTTCCAGGACAGCCCACACACCCCAGCTCTGCTTTCTCTGTCCTGCACGGGGCTTCTTAGGGGTGGGGCTGGTCTCCTGGGTGTCAGGACAAACCCACCTGCTTCCTAATGGGGCACCCACACCTCACAGGTGTCTTCCGGGGACAATTACCCCTAAGCTCAGAAACAGAGCCCAGTGCTGGCAACTGGAGGGGGGCTGGCTGCCGGGGCTGCTGGCTGGCTCCGCTCTCTCTGGAGACCCCCAGAGCATCCCGGCCAGGGCCCCTGAGCCCACACCTCTGCAGGGGGAGCAGCACGTGGGGCTACAGCCGCAGAGCCCAGGACAGTCCAAATAGAGGCGCGTGCAGCTCCAAGTGTGAAATGCAGCCTGGATTTCAAAGACACTGCAGGAAAGCTGGACTAGCTCGTGCATCAGTTTTTAAATTGGATACAAGTTGAAATGATAATAATTGGATAATTGGAGTTGAAATGATAATAACTGGATAATTGGATTAAATGAAAGAGATGATTAAAATATAAATATTTCACCTGTTTTTCCTCGTTGAGTGTGACCAGCAGAAAATTTTAAATTATACAGTTGGCTGGTACCCAGTTCCCCTTGGACGGCATGGATCTGGAGTGTCACTGGCGAA
This sequence comes from Aethalodelphis obliquidens, assembly GCF_003676395.1. NCBI lineage: Eukaryota > Metazoa > Chordata > Mammalia > Artiodactyla > Delphinidae > Aethalodelphis > Aethalodelphis obliquidens. The sequence continues at coordinate 63,320,669 of NW_020837952.1, read as the reverse complement.
GCAGGGCCTGTGGTGTCAGATTCACGGTGGGACTCGGCTCTCCCAGCTCGGGCCTCACACCTTCTGACGGACCAGCGCCCTCCCACTAAGGTGACAAAGGGACTGGGTGCACTGTCCCGACCACCTCCCATCTCTGGGGAAAGACACGGAAGGAGCACCTTTAATGTCCTTGACACAGAGGAGCAGGGATCCTGGGGGGTCTGCAAGCCGGCCCTGAGAGCAGCTCTTCTGAGCCCCAGGAATGTCAAGGGAGGGGGTCTGCGCCAGGAGAAGGGGCCCCAGAGAACCACAAGCCCAGTTCAGACTGCCTCCAAGTCCCATCCAACCTCGGGGCGCAAACAGCCTGGGCTAAGTGTCCCGCCTGCCCCCGGACCCTCCCGCCTCGGCCCAGCGGGGACCCCGCCCCCCGCCCCAGCAGCCGGGCCCACACCTGCCAGCCCACTCATCCCTTCGTTCCAGGCCTCTGAAAGTCGGCCATGCCCCGTAGCAGCCTAAGGAGGGGAGTGGGGGCAGCCGAGGCTCACCTCCCCCGTCCTTGGGGTGGACGGTCCAGTCAGCTGGGAAGAGACGGGAGAAGCAGGCCTGCCGCCAACCAAGAGGGAGAGCATCCTGCCTGGTGAGAAGGGACCGGGACCCCTGTAGGTCCAGCAGGCTGGGCAGGTGTGTTTCCTGAGAAGGCTGAGCCTGGACGAGGGACGAGCGTGGAAGCAACCCCACACCCTGTGTCCCGGGAGCACCCCCTTCACGGGAGGCGTGTCTGTGTCTGTGCAGCACCCACCCCCCCCGCCGTCTGTCCTCCTTCCCTTTTGCATCTACTGTGTTTTCTCTGATTCCAGCTCCTCTTCGTTCGTCTTGTGGCCAGGTCTCCAGGGGCCATCCTGGGGAGACCCTCACATGCTATTTTTCACCCCCCGAGCATAGGTGTCCAGGACATGGGAGGTGCCAAGTGCAGTTTCCTGGACGGCTGGGTCCGTACACGTGGTGGTTTCTGCTTCTTTCTCCTCTTGTCCAGGGCGATGCCTCTGGGCCTCCACGTCTGTGGCCACTTCTCATGGATGCACTGGGTTCCTGCATGGCCCCCTGCTCCCCGGGGACAGACCACGGAGTGTCCAATCCACTCTGAGCACCAGCAGCGTTCGCTGTGGTCCTGCGCGAACCTTCTGCGGGCCGGAGCGAGGGGATGCTGAGCGGGGTGGCTTCCCCCAGGTGCCCAGGGCAGGGGGCAGTGGGGCAGCTGAGCCGGGGCCCAGCCTCCCCGTTCTTGCCTCCATGTGCTGCTGTCCAGCCATCGGCGGCCCCAGTGGCACCTGGTGCCACCGGTCCTCTGACAGTGGAGAGACGAGCCTCCCGGCGTCCCCCTGCAGCCACCCGGCCTCCTGCCTGTGAACTGGGTCCTCGTCAGTTTTTGATCACTTCCCGTTGGGTTTTCTATCATTTTTCCTGTTAATCTGCAGAAGTTTCTAGTGTAAGTGAGATATAATCCCTGGTCATTCTTTTTTCTTTCTTTCTTTTTTTTTGCAGTACGCGGGCCTCTCACTGTTGTGGCCTCTCCCGTTGCGGAGCACAGGCTCCGGACACGCAGGCTCAGCGGCCATGGCTCACGGGCCCAGCCGGACTGGGACACGAACCCGCGTCCCCTGCATCGGCAGGCGGACTCCCCACCACTGCGCCACCAGGGAAGCGCCCTGGTCAATTTTAGACTTTGCAGAAGCTTCTCCTGCTTGTCTGTCTGCTAGCTTGGTCTATGCTATCCTTTCCTAAATAGAAACCCTTAATTTTGTTGTATTTGAGTCAGTTCACATGAGCCAATGGTTTCTCACGTTCTCCACTGATGAGTACATTTTGGGAAAATAAATTCAAGAAATCCCTCACCAGGCCCAGCCCCCTCCCCCCCCAACCATCCACGTACATGACCTTCTTGTTGGCTTTAGAATCACGCCTGTCACTGACGTCCATCTGTCTCAGGTCTAAGAAGGGGCCGGGCTTTGTTCTGCTCTCCTGAAAAGAGCCGGTTTCCCACGCTAGGGACCCACAAGGATCCCTTCCCCCACTGCATTCTGGGCCTGATTCTGTTTGTAAAAATTAGTTCAGAAGTGACACGTCCATCGCTCCCCTCCCTAGCCGAGTCTGTCACAGAACATGACAGAACTCGGTTCCAATGACCGTTCATCCCATCAGGAATGGCCCATCCTCAGGTGCAGGGGAAAAGTGAGTTCATGACACCTGGCCGACCCCGTGGGGCGTCTCCAGGAACCTTGGAAACGCTGCCCTGCTCTTTGCGGTGATTAATTGAGCCTGGCCGTGCGATCTTGTGGGACAACGCTCCCACTCTTTCCTCTTCTTTTCCAAACTGTCTCACTATTTTTAGGTCTTTGTTCTCCCGCACGCATGTTAGAGTGAGTTTATCAATTCACCGGGGCCCCTGCTGACTCTGCCACCGGGTGGCATGGGCTTCAGGCGGGCTCCCCAGGCCCAGAGGGCACACATGTCTGGAGACGCCGGGTGGAGGGGCGGGGAGAAGAAGACAGCTGATCCTGGGGCTTCCCATATTCCAGGCTACAGGATCCTCGCCACAACCCTGGGAGGAAGATGCCTCCGCTTCCAGCGCCTGCAGCTGCTCCGTGAGCTGAGTTCACAGTGGACGCCCTGAGCTCCAGCCTTGGGGACGGTGAGGTTGGGTAGCTGGCCTGACGATGGGGTGTGGGCAGAGGCGCTGGGCCACCCAAACCTCCCGTGCCCCCTCCTGCTACAAAGCCTTCATCCTGGAGACCACGTGCTACGTGCGGCGGAGCCTCCCGGCAGCATGGCCTTGTCTCTGTCCCCTTGGAACAGACAAGCCCACGGTCAGAAGCATCAACTTTGGACTTCTCATAAACAGGAAATTCTCCTCTACTGAGCCCTGCCCCTGGGTGTGGGGGTCTGTCTGCCACAGCAGCTGGTGTTCCCCTGACTAATACACCCCATTGCACGGATGACGACACTGCAGCCCAGAGAGGGTGAGGAAGTAGCTCACGATCACACAGCCAGAAAATGGTGGAACTGAGACCTGAGTCCAGGCAGAATAGGGTCATGTCGTTCTGTTCATCAGGTTGGGATCTGCCAGTTCTAGACACAGATCTACCCAGAGCCTCGGTGGCTGATACCCTCAAGTGTCGTATCAGCTATCTTCTGCTGCAAAAGAATCACCACAAACTTAGTAGCTTGAAGCCACACACACACACACGCACACGCACGCACACACACACTCACACTCACAGACCCTATAGGTCAGGAGTCTGGGCACAGCCGAGACGGGGTCTCCATTTCAAGGCTCACAAGGCTTCTGTCCAGGGTTGTCCAGACCATGGTCTCATCCAACAGCTCAAATGGAGAAGAGTCTGCCTCCAAGGTCACCTGCATTGTGGGTAGGATTCATTTCCTGCGGTTGGGGGACCAAGACCTTCAGGGGCTTTGCTGGGTGTGGGCTGGGCGCACCCTTGGGCTCCTAGCGGCCCCTGCAGTGCCCAGCCAGGTGGTCCTCTCCGTGCACGGGTCACAGCACATCACCCTGATTCTTCAGGCCAGCAGGTAAGCTGGGGCAAGGCTGCCAGAAAGATGGAGCCTTAAATAATGTAATGTGACCACGGAGGTGGCATCTGGGCACCTTTGTGTTCCAGCTCCAACCAACATTCTGCACACACTTCTGAGGCCAGCCACCAGCGCTACCACCAGTCTGCAGACCCCAGCGAAACCACCCTCACTCAGATGCCTGACCCTGAACCCCGTCTCCCTTCCCCTACCCTCCCTGGAGGTTGAGTTAAAGCTCCAATCTCATCACCTGGATGGTATCCCTGGAGAGCAGCCCCCATCCTGACAAGGTCCCAGGGCCCCCATCAGTACCTTGTTCACCGAAACCAGGTGTCAGCCACGAGGCTCACAAGTGACAAAGACACTCCCACCCATCGCCTGGGAAATTCCGAGGATCTGGAGACTCCCCCAGGAACCAGCCAATCCCTCATCACACAAGGTTCAGCACTTGGCCACCTCCTATTGGGCAGCCGCAGGTCACAGGTGCCCCGTGCAGGGGAGGGCCTCCCTCGCTGGAGTCAGCTCTGAGTCTGTGCGCCACCAGAGGGATTTCCTGCTCACACGAGTGTCTCCAGGGCAGCTGTCTGCTCGACCATGACGTAGAAGCTTTGTGCTGTAACCTCGTGGTACCGGTACCGAAGCTCATGGGTTCGATTCCACAGCAGGATGGAAGGAGCTAGAGGACACTTGCCCTGCGGAGACCCTGGCTTTGTCTGTGATGGCCGCCGTGGCCTGCCCCTGCTGAGCCACAGGTTAGGGGTTCACGTGCCGCCTCCCACACTTTCACAGGCTCAGTCCTCCCAGGCTCCTGCCTGCACACCTGGGCCCCGCATTCCCAGCCTGAGACAAGGTCTCCCCATCGCTTCTCTGCAAAGCAGCTCTGAAACACTCCGGCCCAGAAAGGACCTCATCCTCTACGCCTCATAGCCTGTTGGCCAGAACAAGCCAAGTAGCCTGGGATGAGTCGGAGAACCCTGGGGGGCTCGGGGAGCAGGAAGTGTCCCTTCATAGTCGCCCAGGCCCTTCAGCCGGGGAGGCAGTGGGGCTGGACCACGCCAGGCTCACACTTTGGGTTTAATTTAACTGCAGTGAGAGTCCAGGTCGTGTTCTGATGACCTTTGCATGACACTTATTTCTCCAGTGGCTTCTAGAAAATAGCCATGGTGGTTGTCTGAGTTCCTGCTTCCATCTCTGTAAAGTGGGCTGTTTGTGCCTGGTGACGTAGAAACTCCTGGTGGCTCCAGGTTTGAAGTTGGACCTGCTGGGTTTGGGGCTGGCTTCCAATCACTAAGGAAGCGCCTGTCTTCGGACCCCCTCTTACTGTCTATAAAATGGCCTCCTAGCAGCATCTCCCTCAAAAGGCTGGGAGGACTCAGCCACTGGGGGCCCACAAGCCCGGGTGCAGAGAGACAGACAGAGGTCGGTTCTTCTCACCACTGATGGTTTAGAACGGAGACCTGAGTGGCCAGGACTGACCTCGGCAAAGGGGGAGAGGGCCATCTGCAGATCCTTCCAGAAAAAAGACTTTATCTGAGTCCATGAAAGAAAATAGAGACAAAAAATCACCTCTGAAGTTAGGAGAAAAGAAATAGAGAAAGTAGATTAATGCTTTAAGGAAATATTTAAAAATAGAAAATTAATAAACTATTAATTTTAAAATAAGTTAATTAAACAAGCTTGAAAGAATGCCATTTTTTCCTGAACTGTCGGAGATGAGGAACTAAGAATGCCTCACAGATGACACTATAAATTTCACTTATATTCTAGTGATTAAACCAAAGTGATTTATTAGAATTTTATGAGAGCATTATCCCCCTGTATCTTAAAACACAGACTGCATCAGAAGTGCCCATTCACTGCCACTATTTCAATATTGATTGCATTTTATTATCTTATTTTGTGATTTATAACTTTGTTTTTCTCATGATTCTAATCTTAATATTGTTGGACCCATTTGTAAAGCAGGTAGCAGTGTCTTCCTCTGGAGGTGTTAGAACTGTTCCCTCTTCCCATCCACCATGCTCCAGCACGTCCCATGAGGAGGGGTCCAACCACCCCCTGTGCACGTGGGCGAGAAGGCTGTGGTCTCAGTGCTGGGAGGAGAGGGGTGCAGACCCCACGCCCCCATCCTTAGAGGACAGGAGACAGACACAAGATGAAATCATAGCAGATCCAATCAATATCACACAACCATCAGTTCCTGCAGGAAGAAACACAGCCAGCAAAGTCACCACCTCACAGCCGGCTGGTCACCGAGGCCTTTCTAGCCTTGATTGGTAAATGGTAGATTGACAAGTCAGATGGAGGTAAAGCTGAGACTGGAGCAGGTGTGTGTGGAGAGAGAGAGAACGGTCAGTTAGCGTGGCTCAGTAAAAGCCAGAGTTTCAATAAACCCCAGATACACACAGCCCAGTGTCAAACACACACAAACACAAGAGTGGAGGCAGACACGTGCACACACTCACACACACACGCGGGCCAGACAGTTACTTCCAGGAAAGCCAGTCCAAAGTCAGGGACCCCCAGAGCTGGAGGAGCTGCAGGCCCTACTGATGCCTCCATCCCCCAGGGTCCCCCAGGGCTGTCAGGGGGGCTGCAGCCGGGAGCAGTGCAGCCCATCACGGCTCAGATCACTCATGGACTTTCACAAAATCCACAGTGCGGCCAGCCTGGCCTCGGGTGCCTCTGCCTTAACCCCCGAGGCAGTCTCTTCGGGATTCTGTGGGCCAGAATGGGCCATCACACCACCCTTGGCCAAGCCCGGGAGCATTCCTGCTGCTTCCAGAGAGCCCTGGTGTCCGCTGTGCAGAGGACCCACTGGCGCCCATCTCCCTCCAGGAGCAGCGCAGACTCCTGTCCCGGGGTCTCGGCTCTGAGTGGTCCACGGCCAGACTCCTGCCAAGGACCTGGCAGGGCAACTGATGGAGGGAGAAGATAGGCCCATCGCCTCCTTCCAGGCTCCAGACTGGCCCACCTGCAGCAGCCGTTTCTCCAGGAAGCTGGGCCTTGGGCAGCCTCCAGGGACCATGCCCCACCCTGCAGCCCTGTTTGTCTTGGGACGTACACTAGGCCAAGTTTGGGGCATCCATGAAGCTATGAAAAACCATCTGCTTGTTCTCTGGGGTCGAGATTTGTTTTTTTGGGTTTTATTGGCGGCACTGGGTCTTTGTTGCTGCACGTGGGCTTTCTCTAGTTGCGGCGAGCGGGGACTACTCTTGGTTTCGGTGAGCGGGCTTCTCACTGCAGTGGCTTCTCTTGTTGCGGAGCACGAGCTCTAGGCACGCGGGCTTCGGTAGTTGTGGCACACGGGCTCAGTAGTTGTGACTCGCGGGCTCTAGAGCACAGGCTCAGTAGTTGTGGCTCACGGGCTTAGTTGCTCCTCAGCATGTGGGATCTTCCCGGACCGGGGCTTGAACCCGTGTCCCTTGCATTGGCAGGCGGATTCTTAACCACTGCGCGCGCCAACAGGGAAGTCTGTGCAGTCGAGCTTTGATTATTTTTGTGATGTACGTGCCTTGAAAAACATATTTTAATATGGAAAGCAAAATATTCCCCCAAATCTTATCAACTGGAAAAAGCCTGTCTTCACACGAGGGAAATGTCCCCCAGGCAGATAGAGGCAGGTGGGTGGGAGACAAACAGGAGGGAGGAAGGGGGGGAGCGGGTCGTTCTATACATATTTTTTAAATTAGGTAATTTAATTTTAATTATATTTAACATGAAAAAATAATTCAAAGTGAAAACAGAGGGAATTGCTGATCTATGGAACTAACCACAGAAATGTTAGCTTCTAAACATCTTTCTTAGAAAAAAAACACATGAAACAATGACAGACTTGAAAGATTTTATATTTGAGTGTGTGTGAGTGTGTGAGTGTGTATCTGGGTTTCAGATGCTCCCTGCTGACCTGGTCTGCCATGAATGATGAGGAAATCAGCACACACACCCCTTCCCCTCGCTCCCAGCACCTCCCCCGGTTTATGTAGTTATATTACTTTTACTTGCGTTACTTTTTTAAGGTCCATCATTGCCAAGGTTGTTTCATCTTCACTCTACACTTAAACGTGCTTTAATCAGTGCACAACCAACACAACTGGGCTTTTTACCAAGTCTTCCTCCATCGACTTGTTCTTGTCATTTGCTTGTGGCCCAACAGGCAATTGGCTGGATCATGCAACCAAATGCTTCCCCCAGGGCGGCTCATAACTTCCTGAACTTTGGGTCACGTAGGATTTCATTCATCTTGAGTACACAAAATATTTTTTCATCTATTTGTCTTCCTATGTAAAGAAATCTGGCTTTAAACTGATGGCGTCCTGTTTCCCACCAACCCCCACCCGTGTCCCTCTCATGTCTTGTGATGTTGTCATGACCTAAGTACACCCAACGTGTGCGCACCCCGTCCCGACCCTCACGAGACTCTTGCGAGCACATGAGGGGCCCAGGGACATGCCCAGCCCTGCAGAGGGTGAGACCCCAGAGCCTGAGCTGCAGTCTCTCAGCTCATCCATCCCTTATGGGGTCTTCAGCTACCACCGCTTCCTCGTGAGACTTCAGCACAAAGTAGTTCTCCAAGCAGGACGCAGGGGCCAATGTGTGTTTTAGAACATCTGCCGCAGGCTTTACCGTTTAGGGAAGTTTTACTTTTCCTGCCAAGAACTTGTGGACGTGCGTGCACTGCCCTTTGCCTGAAGGTGCCTTGAGAAGGACGGAGCAGCCTCGCCCTCTCCTTGGAGCTAATGCTCTTCCCCCGAGATGCCTGAAGGTTCTCTCTCATCCCCGGGGGGCAACGAGGCCACCAGGGTGCGTCCTGCCGTCAGCCATTCTGGGTCAACACGCTGTAGTCTGTGTTCATTTCTGCTGGATGAGCAGTTCTGCACTTCAGGGGAAGATTTTTCTTCTGTTACATCTTCAAAGGCATTTTTGTCACATCAGTTATTTCGGATTTGCCTTTGTCTGTTCCAGGGATGGTTATATCTTCTCCCCAGTCTCTTAATGCTCCACCTAACTGTGCCTTTTCGTTCTCTCCAGATAGAGCCCGACAACCTCCCGCGTCCACAGCTTCATTTCCATTCATATCTCTTCTGTTCCTTGTGGTTCTAATGAATATTCTGGTTGGTAATTGTGGCGCTTCTGCCTCAATTTTTCTCCGGAGCTCGGAAATCTTCATTATTGCTTTATAATTTTTTAATCATCTCATCTCGAGCTCTCGTCCTGTGGAAACGGTTCTACCTAATTAAGCCTTTAACTAATTCACAGAAAGTTTCCTTGTGCAGGTTATTCTTTCTTCCAGTTGGTTTTTATAAGTGTTTCTATTTTATTTCTTTTCTCATGTTGCCAACTTCCTTCTCTTTCTCCTCCTTCTTCCTCTTTGCCTATAAATTTGTGCAGGTGCCAGACCATTTCTTTCGCATCTTGGTCTTCCTGAAAGGGCAGGTCTCTCTGACAATTTTGTTCTCGTGTAGTGTGGGATGACTTTCCTGGACCCCGGCTTACCTGAAGCCTGTTTGTTTTACCTTCTGGGAGATGGACCATTGCGCCCCCGTGGGTTTGTGTTGATATTTCTTTGTCCCACATGAGTAGACCAGGGGCAGGTGGAGGGTGGTCCTCAGATGGGAACCTACCCACCTATGGGAGTCCTAGATGCAACCTTCCTTCTATGAGATTTCTAACTAAACCCCCAGGTCTCACTCCTCCAGCAACTTGGTATTGATTCCGTCTCTGTAAAGAAATCCCTCCTTTAGTTCAGCACCGACACTTGGAAAATAGTGAGTCCTCAGTGGTCCTTCTGCCTCCACTGGGATCCGACGCTGATGGGTGAGCAGTTCTATTCTCAACAGTTTTTGTCTTAACTTCTCTCCAGAAGGCTCCGCACTTCTTGGTAGCTTCTCTCCATTCTCGGGATGCCACGGACACTCTTTTTCCTGGGACTACGTCTGCTGTCTGGGGCAGGGTGGGAAAGGATTAGGAGACACATCGGAATCTGTTTCTTTTCTTTTTGGGGAGCTGAGGATTTTCAAAACTCATACCATGCCTTTGTGTGCCCTTATTTCTAATGCAGTAGCTATATTTTAATATAATTAAATCAACACTTCCTTGCTTGGCTTTGTTCTCCCCATGGTCCCCTGGTTCCATGCATCCCCTGGTGACAAACGCCTCTGTTGCCATGCGACGGTGTGGTCTTCCTCCCTCAGCCTCACCACCGCCCCCAGGTTACCTTTCTAGAGCACACATGTTCCCACCAGCCCCATTCCTAAAATGTGCCCCTGCTCCCCGTTGCCCTCAAGCTGACGTCCACATTCTTTAGCCGATCATCTAATTCAGCAACAAATGATTCTCCCCCTCTAACTTCAAAATCAAGTTTCTTTAAAACACAGGCACTTTCGTGCCAACGTATTTAAGCCTTCCCACTTCTGTGGCCAGGGGTCGTTTTCACCCCGTGATACATGCATCGTAATGTGGTGGAGAGACTGGGGTTTTGGATTCCAACTCCAGCAGCTACTAGCTGTGCACCCTTGGTCCACTGGCTCATTTATGAAACATTTCCAGCAGAATTCTTGGAAGGATTAAATGAGACAGTAGGTTTTAAACACCTGGCACAAAGCAGGTGATCAAAGAACACGCATTCCTTACCTTTTCCCACCCACAACCCCAGTCCTACCCACAACCCAGGAAAACATCCCACCTCTTCAAGATCAAGTGCTTTCCATGTATGGAGCTGGTGTGGTCTCTCCTCCACCGCACCCCACTCCCCTGCTGTGCTGCTCTGATTCTCCCACCTGTTTATAGTCTACTCCCCCATTAGACTGAACACCCTGAAGGAGGGGACCATGCTTCACGCCAAACACCACAACTGATGTGCTTGTGGGCCCCAGGAGACAGATGACATGAGAACCCCCACTGGTCCCCTGACTCCCCTTGATACACAATCCTCCACGTACAACAGTCCCACCGGCTGGGGCTCAGAAAGGCTGGGTGATGCACAGAAGCCCTGCAGAGAACAACCAGCAAGGTCACGATGCCCTGCCGTTCCCAACCACAGCAGCTCAGCTACTGCGTGGCCAGGCCTCCCCACCAGGTCTAAGAAATAGGGGCAGAGGTCCGGACAGACTCTGGGGACATGACTTTCAGGGGAGGGAAGTCAGGATGAGTCAACGTAGGTGATAAATTCAAATATGGCTTCGTGGGGAGGGAGTGGGCTCTGGAGATGATTCATCCAGATTTGGGGCTCTGAGGTTTACTGGTTGGTCAAGTTCTTCACTTTCCCAAGCCTCAGTGTTTTGTTCTGTAACACAAGGTTAATAGCAAGAGTTATTCCTCCCTTTTTAGTTTGTTGGGAGTATCAGTTGAGTTAATGTGTGTGAAACACCTGTGACTGGGACACAGTGCTCAATACCTGTGTTACCTGGATGGATGGTGGATGACGGATGCATGACGGATGACGTGGAGAAGGAGAGAGGAATGAGAGAGAGAGAGAGTAATGGATATGTGGGTGGATGGGTGGGTGGGTGGGTGGATGCGTGATGCATGGGCAATGGAGGGAGGGAGAGAAGGAGGGAGAAGCAGAGATGGAGGGAGAGAGAGGTATGTGTGGATGGATGGACAGAAGGGTAGAGATAAGGAGGGCTGGCTGGATGGATGGATGGGTGCATGGAAGGAAGGAAGGATTGACGCCTACTATAGGCAGGTTCCATGCCAGGCGATAAGGAATCAATGATGTAAAAACACTGATACAATCTATCCTCATGGAGTTTACAATATAGTGGGATAAATAGACATTATTCAAATAACCACACAAACAGATGGAAAATTGCAGTTGTGATGTGTGCAGGAGAGATGCACAGCTATGAGAGGCTCCATCCCAGGGGATCTGACCTGGTCTGTGAGACCAGAAAAGGCTCCCCGACAGGAGGACTTGGGTTGAAAGGCACGTGGACAGACAGGCGAGGCGACAGCATTTCTGGCTTTCACCGGGCGTCCCCAGCATCCCATGAGGGAGGTGGCTAGGGAGGCTGCAGTGGGCAGAGCAAGGAGCTGGTGAAGGACGACCCCCAACTTCAGAGATGGGTGGACACAGAACTGGCCAAACTGATAAGGAGCGTGTGAGCGCTTGGGAGGAGGCGGGCGTGGCTCCCAGGCTCCTGGCTAGGTCTACAGGGTGACGCCAGTGCCATTCCCTGAGAGAGGGGCGGGGTCAGGTGCGGGGTTTGGGTGTGTTGAGCTGGGTGCCTTGGGACGGCCGTGAGGTGGGACTGGGAAGGCGTGGAGCTCGGGGCAGGTGGAATCTGGAGGCTGGGGTGGGGGGAGCATCTGTGTGCGCTCCACACCTGAGGCTGCAGGTACACGTGACATCACCCAGAGAGGGTATGGGCGATGGGAAGAAAGAGGGCCTCATGGCATCCCGGAGGAGCTCAGTCTCGCAGGGGCTGGACAGTCTGAGCTGCCCTGGAGAGGAGGTGCAGCCAGGGGGATGGAAGTCAGCCCAAGGGGGCCATGTGGAGGGACAGCAAAAGCTGAGGGGCAGGGAGCAGGGGGGCCCGGTGAGCAGTTGGTGGGGTGAGGCAGAGAGGGCCCCGCGTCCTCAGCACTGCTGCTCACGTGCACAGACGCTTATACCTCTGAGCTGAGGCACCTCCCAAGGCATGTGCGCTGGAACCTTCTGGAAGCTTCCCTGCTGTCCCCACAGTGCTCACTGTCAGGTGGTGGCCAAACCCCACTCAGAGTGGGCTTTTGTCCTGTGCTCATTTTTCCTTTGTCTGTGGTCCTTGAACCCTTCGGTCCTTGGGGGCATTTTGGGGACCAATGGCTGACCGTCAATGTCATAGCAGTCAGTTCTCTCTAGGGTCTGGGAACCGATTCATACAGCGTCTCATGTCCACAGTTACTCATAGGCTCTTGGATGGGGCGTCCCGTTCACACACACCCGCGCACACGTGCTTCGTTTCTTCCTTCAGCCAAGTCACCCACTTAAAAACTGTATTTCAGGGCTTCCCTGGTGGCGCAGTGGTTGAGAGTCCGCCTGTCGATGCAGGGGACGCGGGTTCGTGCCCCGGTCCGGGAGGATCCCACATGCCGCGGAGCGGCTGGGCCCGTGAGCCATGGCCGCTGAGCCTGCGCGTCCGGAGCCTGTGCTCCGCAACGGGAGAGGCCGCAACAGTGAGAGGCCCGCGTACCGCAAAAAACAAAAACAAAAAACTGTATTTCAATTTCTTTCAAATTGATCCATTACCAAAACCTCCCCTAACTTCTATTACAAAAATAATCGTTCCAATCTCCATGAATCATGAACTTACAACGATCGTGACAATCACACAGGTAACTGGTGTTACATGGAGATGGATGGCCCCCTGATCACTGCAGCCTCTGTGACTGTCACGGTCAGATGACGCGCTCCAGGACTCGGGTCTGTCCAGCGCCTGCAGGGCCACCAGACAGAGGCCCGCCACGCCCAATGGTGAACCTAGGCCTCACGCCCTTCTCCTCCCCAACCCCCCAAAGCCCACCCGGCCACGCTGGGCCCACGGTTCCCATCTGGGCCGGAGCTCCAGGGGGGCGCGCTCTGCAAGGCTCCCAGGAGGCTGAGTGCCCTGGGCCGGCACCACGCCCCTGCCCGTCCCTGCCACCCCAGCACAAAGTGCACCTGCTGCCCCCTTTCTGCTTCTGGGTCGAATCTGCGCCTGGCCCGTCTCTACCACCAGCAGTGTCCAAGGAGGGAAATTGTGCCCCAATTCAGCCAGAACAGCCTCTTCTTTCAGACGGTCCGAGCTGGAAGGGACCCCTCCCACGTGGGCGGCAGCGGAGGGGAAGCTCTGGCGGGGCTGGTGTGGGGTTGGGTCCGGCCACGGGGGGGCAGGGGCATGGGAAGACGCCAGCCCAGCGACGCTGGCTGCAAGGAGGTCACGGCCAGCTGGCTCTGTGCCTTCCGTGGGCTCCGCCATGGGAGTGCATACACTCCACGGCCACCAAGCCTGTAATTTGGATGATGTGTTACGGTATTAAAACCCTGTGATTTTATAGAACTCAGCCCCGTCAGAAGTGCGCGCCTCATACGCTCGGCGCGGTTTCTAAGTCACTTGCAGAGGCTGACGGGGCTGTGGTCACTGCCACGAGAAGGGGGCTTCGGTCTTTCCATGAGGCTGCCTCCTCCCGCTGCAGAGGGTCCAGGATAGGATCAGGGGAGGTGCAGACTCGGGGGCAGAAGCCGGGGGATGCAGGGTAGTGAAGGGGAGAACCACGGGGCCCCGGGGGTCTCAGGACCAGGCTGTCGGGGCCTGCCATGTCCACGTGGAGCTGCTGAAACCTCGCCCAATGCCGTGAGGGTCTCGGCACAAACCAGACCCGTCCCTGAGGCTCAACACAGGCTGAGGGACTGAAAAGCACGGGAGTGACAGATACACCAGGCTGAGCTGTGGCCCAGGAGGCCATCCTGCCTGCTTCCTTTCCAGGGTGGGTCCTGCTGTCAGCGGAACCCTCCCGCCCACATACACCCTCTGCTGTCATGGCCCCGGGGCTGGGGTTCCGTGTGCACGTCGGTGGCCACCACCACTCACAGTGTCTGTCTGGGTCATTTCCGGCTGCTGTAGAAAATGCCACAGGCTGGCAGCTGACCCAACAGACACTCATTCTGTAATAGTCCTGGAGGCTGGGGGTCCGAGGTCAGGGTGCCCAATGGCCAGTTTCCGGGTGAGCCTTCCCTCTGTGTCCTCACCTTGCAGGGAGACGGCTCTGGCATCTCTCCTTATAAAGGCTCCCCCGTGTCCTGTTGGATGCGGCCCCACCCTTAGGACCTCCTCCTACCTGAGCTGCTTCCCTGCAGCCCCATCTCCACGTACAGTCACCTGGAGGGGCGGTCACAGCCCCTTCCGCGTCTCACACTCTACAGGCCCCGGGTGCCCACAGCCCCCCTTCCCCCTGGCAGTCGTGATCTGCTCTGCATTTCAGGGAACGGCCCCACCAAGAGCCCCACTGCGTGCCCGGCACCGTGCCGACCTTCCCACGGCCTCCCCTCCCTCGTCGGGTCAATGGCCCACGTGCCTGCCTGCTGCCCCGGAACAAGACGGGCATCCACCTCCCTCCCTCCGTGGCCTCGTCTCACCTGAACCCCTGCAATTTCCCCCTAGTGTGTCCACCCCAGTCCTGGCCTGGCAGAGTCCCCCCTCACCAGACGGGTCTTTCATAAAGATGTGCTCATCTCACACCCCACGCAGCCCCTGGCGGGCTCCACTTCACCATTGGATCAAGTCCAACCTCCCCAGCAAGACTGCTGAGGCCTCGAACGGTCTGACCCCGCCAGCTCCCCTTTGCTGTCCGTGGGCCCAGGTTCCTGCAGACGTTGCTTCTCTCAGACGCTTTCCCTCGTCTTCACCTGATGTCTGCTTACCCTCAGTTCAGATCCAGGGAGGGAGGTGGCGCTTAACCCCGGGCAGGCGTGCAGGCTCACACGCACCCACCAAGGCGCTCAGTCCTGAGGACGCCGCGAGTCGCTCCTCCTGAGCAGAGGACAGAAACCCCGTCCTCCCCAGACCACACGGCGCGTTGTCTCCTGGGGTGAGAGGCAGGGAGCCCGACACCCAGGGGTCCCCTCGGCTGGGCCAGGGCCCCCTTGTCTTCCTGGTGCCCCGAGGGGAGAGGGCAGCACAGGCAGGACCACCGGGCCGTGGTTAGGAGCGGGCAGCTGCCACGGGCTAAGCCCCATTGCTCGAATGGCCACGGACAGCTGGGTCCTTTCGAGGAGCTCGGTGTGGTTCTCTCTGGGCTGACCCAGGACCTGGCCCAGGTGCCCCCCACCGCAGGGCCGGGCTCTGCTGGGTGCAAGGAGACCCACCCCCACTCTGCCGCAGCCGTGATGGGAAGACGGGCGCTTGGTGAGACCCCACAGCTGCCAGCCTCGTCCCCACCTGCCCTAGAGGGTCTGGTTCCTGCTGGGCAAACCTCTGCCCCACATGGATGCCTTGGGCTTCAGAGGCGGCGCTGGAGGAGGGCTTTTCCTTCAGGAAATGCCTAAAGGAAGCTGTCAGGTCAGGAGATCTGGACCCTGGCTGGGACAGGAGCTGGGGAGGGAAGGTGGTAGGGGTGCTTTTGGGGGACGAGCCCAGGCGCCCAGCAACGCCAGGGCCCTTTGCTGTATGCGCTCGGGGCTCGGCATGCCCTCCATGCACAACAGGGGCCAAGCTCCACACAGTTCTGCCCTCTCCCCCCCACACTCCCCAGGAGGGCTGTGGGCCTCACAGCTCGCCAAGAGGTCATGAGCAGTGGCCCGTGTGGTCCTGGGTGCCCTCCGGTGGCCGGAACTGGCCTGGGGAGGGCTCTGCAGGCCCAGCCGGGCACGAGTCCCGGAGGAGAGACCACATCCTGCTTTCCTCCCCACGCACCTTGCGCGCTTGGTCTAATTCCCGAGCTCCTCTCCTCTGTGTTTCAAAGAAGCCACAGGACACCTGCCCGACTGGCTGGAGGGCGCTGCCTGGCTGGGGTGGTGCAGGGTGGGGTCTCTCCCGGTGCAGTGCCCCCGGGGAAGGGAGGTGGGGGGTCTGGGGGGCCATGAGTGGTCAGGGGCTGCCAGGTCCATCAGAGGGGTCTTCGGTCAGGGGCCTGTGAAGCTTTGAGGGGAAGCCCACCCCACGGAGGCCCTGGATGCCCTCTCCCTCCAGCGTCCCGGCCGCCATAACAATGGCAAGGAGACATTGATTTCTGCTGAAAGGACATTAAGATCTATTGACGGGGAGGTTTCCATTGATTTACTGGGAAGCAAGGTCGGGGGGGCCTCCCCCCGCCAGGAGGTAAATCGGCCCCTCGCCTGAGGTTGGGGTCAATAGCTGCTCTTTTCAGGCTGTCACCACTGTCCATTCTCAAAGTTAATCCAGTGAACGAGGCTGGGGTGGGGAGGCGTCAGTGAGAGAACAAGACAGCTGCAGCCATGGCCACGAGAGCCAAGAACACAGGCCACGTGGGCGCCGGCGCCGGTGGTCAGCCCACGGCAGACACAGCTGTGCTGGGCCCGGCTGGTGTGTCATCTGCAACTCAAAGAAGCCCCTTTGGTGACGCCGATGTCCCTACCCCGTTGCCCTACGCTCACTGCCCACCAGCTGAGCAGGCCCCGTGGCCACAGCCGACTCCGATGGCCGACTTCATGCCCACCTGCCCCCCTTAGGCCGGCACAGGGCCCTTCTACCCAGTCGGGGAGACGTGGCCGTCACCTCCCTCCGCCACTCCCATCACTCCCGCGGGACCCCTTGGGATGCTTGAGTGTGAAATGAGAGGCGGCGGGTACGTGACGGTAGATGCGTGGCAGCAGGGCCTCAGAAACGTCCTCTCCTCCTCCCTTTCTCCGTCTGGGAGCAAGAGGCCCCAAGGGAATAGTAGCCCCCTCCCTCCAGGGTGCGCCCGAGGCTGGGCCTATGAGACTGGGAGCGAGTGTGGGGACGGGCGGCCTGCAGCAGGTCTAGCTGGACACCCCCCAAGACCAGGGGGCCCCTCCGCCCTGCTCCCCTCGCCCTGGGGCTCTTGGGCCCCCTCCCCTTGACTCACACAGGGGTGTCCCGCAGCCCTGCCCCCGCTCACGGTCTCCTGTGGCTTTTCACCCAGCCCACCTCTCTCCCCAAGCCCAGCGTGTGGCAAGGGTGTCTGCTTTGGAAGTGTCACCCGCATCTCCAGCGTCCCACGTCTAAGATTCTCTCTCCACCTCTGCCCCTAACCGGCTCTGCTTCTGTCTTTCCTGTTACAGTAAACACCCTTCCACCCACTCACCTGTTTAGCCACCGACCCAGGAGCTGCCTCCGCATTCACCTCTGGCTCCACCACGGGGCTGCTGTTCTCGCTTCTCTGTCTCTCTCTGTCTCTGTCTCCCTCTCTGTCTCTTCCTCTCCCTTCCCTCCCTCCCTGCTTCTCTCTCTGTGTCTCTCAATGGCTTCCCCCTGCCACATCCCAGCCACTTTCTCAGACCCCTAACTATTCGTCCCCCTTCCTTTCTTTGGGGTCCCCGTGTTCTTTGCTGCCCAATACTTGTGGAGGCCAGCGCCCGGTAGCCCTCCTGAAGTCCTGGGCACCTTCCTGGAGAGACCGCTCAGGGTCACCTTGCTGCACTGGGCACAGAACTCAACTCCCCAGCCGGCTGGTGGGGACAAGCCGCACCCGCGCCTCGGGCCTCCCTGGACAGCACAGACTCCACAGCACGACGGCCCTGGGGCCCAGGGAGGCCAGTGTGCCCTCCTGGCCATGAGCTAGTACCCGGCGTGGCTGCCTGCTCGCTCAGCTCTGCCGCTGATGCGATCCAGCCTCCTCCGCGGCCTGCGCACAAAACTCCCTGGGAAGAAGTGGACGCCCCAGCGCCTTCCCGGGACTGGCTCCAGAGCGTGTGGTGGGGCAGAGCCTCTGGTGCTGCACCTGCGGGCACTCCCTGCAGCCCAGTGAGTCAGTGAGAAGGGGCTTAGTGGGTTAGCTGGCCCGACCCTGGGGTGGGCGCTGCTCGCCAGAACAAATGGACCAGATTGCACAGAAAACCCTGCTGGCCACAGCCGCTCGGGGCCGAGCCCTGGGGACCTGGGAGCCGGTGAGGCCAGGTGGGCACAGGGCTGCCTTTGGGTGCGGGGGGGGAGGGGGCATCTGGGTCTCCCCACCCCTGCCTGGCTCGACTCCCGCCCAGCTTCGGGGCCTGAACGTCAGCGTCCCTTCCCTTTGCTCGTCTGCCTGTAATTCTCCCCCCGTCCACATTCCCCACACCCGGTCCACATCCCCTGCCAGCCCCCCTGGCACGTCACCCCCGGGGCCCCCGTCACCCAGAGCCTCCTGCCCCCGCTCTGCCCTGTGCCTCCTACAGACCCTGCTGTCCCCGCCCGAGCGGCCCCCAGGCTCCCCCCAGCACGGGGGCCCTTTGGCCACCCTCCCCCCAGCACGGGGACCCCTCCTGCCCGGCGGTGCTGCTGGCCACGTCTATCACCGCTGCCCTCTTACGGGGGCCCCCACGGGCACGATGCACACCCAGGTCCCGGCCCCCGCCGTGCTTCTCGGCTGCCCGCTCCGTGCCCCCTCCCCAGGAGCATGGGCTGCGCCCTCCCTACCGCGGGCTTTGGGGAGGCTTGGATGCAGGAACCCACGTGCTTCCGGCGGCCGGCGGTTGGTCGGGTCTTTACGGATGGCTGCGCCCCCAGTGAGCCCCACCTCCCAATACCCACACCCACCTGTAACCAGCCCTGGAGGGTGACGTGGACGTCACCCCCGAGCCGAGGTCACAACAGGACAGGGGCTTCGGCTAGGCTCACCCCTGGGGTCGGCTGGGTGTCCAGGGCCAGAGGGAGCCCCAGGCCTCTAGCTGGCAGGGAGCTTGGAACCAGGCCCGCCCTCCAGGTGAAACTTCAGATGAGACCGGGCTCAGCCACTCCAGGGTGGGGTGTGCACAGGGCCCGTGCCGACTCCCAGGTGGAAACGGAGGGGCCCTTTCATCCCATGAGTCCCGTCCTGGGAAGCAGACATGGGGTCCGGACTGAAAGACTGTGGTCTTCTGACCCCAGGTCTTCCGCCACCTCCAGGCTTGTCTCGGAGTCTCCCTGGGGCAACGAGCCCAGGTGAAGGGCTAGTGCAGGGAGCACGTGTGGCCCACGGACAGCCACACCATCCCCCTGCCGTCCCCCTGCCACCCCTCCGGACAGACAGCGCTTGACCGGCCGGGAGCAGAGGTCAGCCCTGAGCACCCTGCCATGTCCCCGGGTCTCAGACGGACGCATCTGGGGTACAGTGACCACACACACCCTCAGAGTGTGTTAATGTGCCCAGAGGCCGCGTTCCCCGGATGAGCTGCGTTTCACTGCGGTGTTCTCCACGGAGCCATCTGGATGACAGATGGACCAGGGCATGGAGGGAAGGAAGATGTCCCCGTGGCACGATAATAACCGCGCTCTCCCTGTGGCCTGGTGGCAGCTCACAGCGCATCTCAGGCCTTAGTAACAATGGATGAGAACCTAGCCCACGAGGCCAGACAGGCAAGGCTGCAGGGTTGCTGAGGGCGCCCGGCCCCAGGATACGGGGGGGTGGGGTGCTGCAGGTGCTCCACAAACATGGATGAGCGAAATCCTTGCAGAGACGGGCTCACCTTGGCCGAGAGCAGAGATGTGAGGATTCGCAGAACAGACACACATCCTTACGCATCAAACGCGCTATTTTGCCCCAACCCACCCGCCTCTGCTCTACAGTTCCTGACCCACGTGCTTACTGTGTGTCCTGCCCCACCCGGCGCCCAGCCTGGTTGGGGGGACCGGGGAGGGGGCTGCTTGGCCCCAGTAGGCACGCAAGAAGCCAGCGTCATGGGGGCTGGAGATGAGAGTGACGGGCGACGGTGGCCCAGCAGGTCCCGGGAGCGACTGGGCTGGTGCTGGGGTGGGAGAGACAGAGACAACGCGGCGAGGGGCTCGGCCGTATGGAAAGAGGAGGGGCTGGTGTGCGGACGGGTGTACACGGAGGAAGGCGCTCGTTTGCTGGTTTGGTCTTGAAGGTGGAAGAGATGCACGTCGGCTCAGCGTCTTGGAGGCACGAGGCACCAGAGTGGTCGGTTTGAAGACGTAGATTAGAAGACTGAGGAATGACCCCAGGAGACAGGACGGGGAGGGGCCAAGCCTGTGCCCTGCACTTGTCCTTCCTGGGAGGGCAGCCTCCACGCGTGGGTAGGCCCTGGGCGCCCGGACAGCGCGTAATCCAGCTCTGGTGGTTGGTGGGTGGGAAACCAGGCATGCGAGCCACAGGCCTGGTGCAGCAAGGCCCGCAGATGCTTAGGGATAGTAGGGGGAGG